>NW_027332199.1:0-158354 GCF_040802235.1 Manis javanica | reverse complement strand
TGTCATGTTCGGTGTGGGATGTGTCTTTCTCTGTGTAGTGTGTTGTGTTATGTACTGTGTTCTGGGTTGTGTGATTGCAGTCTACATGCATTCCTGTGTGTTAGGTATGGGGAGGTGCTGTGTGGTCTGGGTATTTTGAGCATTGTGTGTGATTTGAGCATTGTGTGGTGTGTGTGATGTGTGTGTGTGCTTATTGTGTGTGTGTGGTGTGCAGTGTGTTGTCCTGACAGTGTGTGGGCCTGAGTGTGCTCTATCTTGTATGTTTGTGGTTGTGCGTGTTATGTGTAGTTGGTTATATGGACGTTGTGTGTGTTCTTGGCAGTTGTGTGTGGTTTCGTATGTGCTGTGGGTGTTTTGTGTGTGTGACTGTGATTTGTGTGAGGTGGTGGTAGAGAGGTTGTGTGTGTGTGTGTGTGTGTGTGTGTGTGTCTGTTTGAGTTACGTGCATGAGGTGAGACATGTCGACTGCGCTCTTGTGCTTGTTTAGTGTGTCTCATGGTGTCTGCCGTATGTGCCTGTGCAAAGTTTTTCATGTGTTTTGTGAGCAGTTTTGGGCCTTGAGGTATGTGGTGTGAGTCTTGGGACTGCTGTGTTGTGCGTTTCTGAGTTGCGTGTGTGTTCTGCGTTGTGCTCTCCTTTGTGAGGATATGTGTGGTGTGTCTGCATGGTTGTGTGTGTTGCGTGGAATGCATAAAGTGTGTGGTATGTGTGTTCTTTGTCGGTTGTGTGTGTTTTGCCTTGGTGTTATGTGTGTAGCGTGTGTTTTGCGTGAGTGACTGTGATTTGTGCGTGGTTGCGTTTGAGTGGGTTTGTGTGTGGTTGTTATGTGCGTGATAATGTGAGATGTGCGGCCCTGTGTGTGGTTGGGCTTGTTTAGTGTGTCTCATCGTGTGTGCTGTGCATACTCTCTCAAACGGGGTTTGTGTGTTTTGTGAGCAATTATGTGCGTTGCGGTGTGCGTGTGCTGTGTGTCCTGTGACTGTCGTTTTGTTACTTTACGGGTGTTCCGTGAGCGTGCTCTGCGTAGTGCTGTCCTGTGTGGACACGTGCGTGGGGTGTCTGTGCGTGATTGTGCATGTGGTGTGTCGTGTGTGAAATGTGTGCTATGCGTTGTGGTGTGTCGAGTGTGAAATGTGTGCTTTGTGTGTTTTTTTGTTGTTTATGTGTTTTATGTGTGGTTCTGTATGTGTTGTGTGTGATTTGTGTTTGGCTGTGTTTGAGAGTTCGTGTCTGTGTGTGTGTGTGTGTGAGCTTGTGTGTGTCTGTGTTTGAGCTCTGTGTGTGATGCGAGATGTGCTGTCTTTGTGTGGTTTTGCTTGCGTCCTGCGCCGCATTGTGTGTGCTGTGCGTACTTGGTGAACTGTGGTCTTGCCATGAATTGTGTGCTTTTATGCCACTGTGATGTGTGTGCTGTGTATTCTTTCATTTGCGGTGCCATGTGCGTTGTAAGTGGTCGTGTGTGTTCTATGTGTCTTTGTGTGTCTGTGGGTGCTTCTTTGTGTGGTTTGTGTGTGGCAGGTAGTAGTTGCGGCTTTCTGTGTGTGTTGTCTTGTTAATGCTGGTTGCTGTGTGTTACGAGTTGCGATGGTTCTTTTGTGTGTGACGTGTCTCTGTGTTGTGTGAAGTGTTGTTCCGCAATTTGTTTTGTGGTGTGCCTTGTGCTAATGTTTTGATGTGTTTCTTTTAATGTGTGCGTTGTGTGTGTGATGCTGGTGTGTGTTCTGTGTGCCATTCTTTGTGACCTGTTTTGCGTTTGCTGGGGTTTGTGTTGTGTGTGCAGTGTGTTGTTTGTCTTTTGTTACACGTAGGGCGTGTTTTCTGGTGTTTGTTGCATGATTGTGTGTTTATTCTATGTTGGGTTACATTTTGTGCGCCGTGTTATTGTGTGTTTCTCTGCTGTGATGTCTGTGATCTGTTGGTTTTGTGCGTGTGGTGGTGTTCGTGTGGTTGTGTGTGTGTTTCCTGTGTGTGGTGTTTCCTCTGTGTTGTGAGTGTTGCATACGTGATGTTTGCGGCTTCGGGTCTTTGTTATTTGTGGTGCGTGTTCTGTGTGTATTTCTCTGTGCTGTGCCGTGCGATTGGTGTGGTTGTGGGTGGCTGTGGGTTGTCCGTTGGTGCACTGTGTCTTTGGGTGTTGCATGCTTTCTGTCTTCAATGTAGCGTGTCGTGTTTGTGGTTCAGTATGTTGTGTGTTCTGTGAATGGCTTTCTGCTTCATGAACATTTAGTGTGCGATGTGACCGCACATGTGCTGTGTGTTGTGCATTGTAGTGTGATCTCGGTTGTGTGTGTGTTGTGCGGGTGCTTCTCTGTTCGTATTGTGTATGTGGGTGTGTCCTGTGAGTTTTGCGTGTGCTGTCTGATACGTTTTGTTTTTGTGTTTTGGGTTTCGCATTGTGGGGTGTTTGAGGCTCTGTGTGCGCTACCTTTTCCGTGTTTTGTGTGATGCGTGGAGTGTGTGAAATGCGTTTTGCGTAAATTCGGTGTTTTTTTTGTGTTTTAGTTTGTGTGTGTGTTGCATGTGGTTTTTTGTATGTGTTGTGTGTTTTGCACGTGTGCCTGATCACTGTGGGGTCCCCTTTGTCTGTCTGTGCGCGGGTGTCTCGCCGTTTGAGCAATGAGCGTAATGTGAGATGTGTGTACTGTGTGTGGTCGTCCTTGGTCAGTGTGCCTCAATGTGTGTGCTGTGTGTACTCTGAGAACTGTGGTTCAAGTGCATTGTGTGCAGTTCTGTGACCCTTGTGCTTGCAGTGTGTTGTTTAGTGTGATGTGCTCTTTGTGCGTAGAGAGGTTTTACGTGTACTCTGGGTTTGCATGTTGTGGGTATTTTGGGTGTGTGTGCTTGTATGTGTTGTGCTGGCGCTTTCCGTGTGTGTTGTGCGTGGCCGTCTGTTTTGTGTGTTCTGTGTGTGTCGTACTGTTTGTCTTGTGTGTCCTTTGTGCTGTCTGTTGTGTTGTATATTCTTGTGCACGGTGTGCTGTGTGTCATTTTGTTTCTGCTTTATGTGTTGCTGTGTGGGTGGGGTGTTATGTGCTAATCTTCGGTGTGTTGTGCGTGTTTGATCTGTGTTGTGTTTGTTGGGTTTGTTGTGTGTGGGGGGTGCTGCTTGCGTTGTTGGTATATGGTAGTGATTTGTGGTGTTTGTGTGTGCTTCTCTGATGTGCTATGTGGTGTGCTGCGTGTTCTTGTGCGTTTCGCGTTGTGTTGCCTGTGATCTGTGCGTCTTGTTTGTTTTCTGCGTGTTGTGTGTGCTGTGTATGTAATGTGCGTGGTATGGGTTCTGTGCTGCTTGTTGGCTGCATTGTTCTCTGTGTTGTTATCAGGGGCGTGCTATGTGCGGTATGTGTGGTTTTGAGTCGTGTGTTGTGTGCATTGAGTGGATCCTGTTGTTTCGCATATTTTTGCCTTTTCGATGAGTTTCCTGTTGGTGGTTGTGTTCTGTGTCTGGTGCGTGGCCACCTTTGTCATGTTCGGTGTGGGATGTGTCTTTCTCTGTGTAGTGTGTTGTGTTATGTACTGTGTTCTGGGTTGTGTGATTGCAGTCTACATGCATTCCTGTGTGTTAGGTATGGGGAGGTGCTGTGTGGTCTGGGTATTTTGAGCATTGTGTGTGATTTGAGCATTGTGTGGTGTGTGTGATGTGTGTGTGTGCTTATTGTGTGTGTGTGGTGTGCAGTGTGTTGTCCTGACAGTGTGTGGGCCTGAGTGTGCTCTATCTTGTATGTTTGTGGTTGTGCGTGTTATGTGTAGTTGGTTATATGGACGTTGTGTGTGTTCTTGGCAGTTGTGTGTGGTTTCGTATGTGCTGTGGGTGTTTTGTGTGTGTGACTGTGATTTGTGTGAGGTGGTGGTAGAGAGGTGTGTGTGTGTGTGTGTGTGTGTGTGTTTGTCTGTTTGAGTTACGTGCATGAGGTGAGACATGTCGACTGCGCTCTTGTGCTTGTTTAGTGTGTCTCATGGTGTCTGCCGTATGTGCCTGTGCAAAGTTTTTCATGTGTTTTGTGAGCAGTTTTGGGCCTTGAGGTATGTGGTGTGAGTCTTGGGACTGCTGTGTTGTGCGTTTCTGAGTTGCGTGTGTGTTCTGCGTTGTGCTCTCCTTTGTGAGGATATGTGTGGTGTGTCTGCATGGTTGTGTGTGTTGCGTGGAATGCATAAAGTGTGTGGTATGTGTGTTCTTTGTCGGTTGTGTGTGTTTTGCCTTGGTGTTATGTGTGTAGCGTGTGTTTTGCGTGAGTGACTGTGATTTGTGCGTGGTTGCGTTTGAGTGGGTTTGTGTGTGGTTGTTATGTGCGTGATAATGTGAGATGTGCGGCCCTGTGTGTGGTTGGGCTTGTTTAGTGTGTCTCATCGTGTGTGCTGTGCATACTCTCTCAAACGGGGTTTGTGTGTTTTGTGAGCAATTATGTGCGTTGCGGTGTGCGTGTGCTGTGTGTCCTGTGACTGTCGTTTTGTTACTTTACGGGTGTTCCGTGAGCGTGCTCTGCGTAGTGCTGTCCTGTGTGGACACGTGCGTGGGGTGTCTGTGCGTGATTGTGCATGTGGTGTGTCGTGTGTGAAATGTGTGCTATGCGTTGTGGTGTGTCGAGTGTGAAATGTGTGCTTTGTGTTTTTTTTTTTTTTTTATTTTTTTTATGTGTGGTTTTTTATGTGTTGTGTGTGTTTTGTGTTTGGCTGTGTTTGAGAGTTCGTGTCTGTGTGTGTGTGTGTGTGAGCTTGTGTGTGTCTGTGTTTGAGCTCTGTGTGTGATGCGAGATGTGCTGTCTTCGTGTGGTTTTGCTTGCGTCCTGCGCCGCATTGTGTGTGCTGTGCGTACTTGGTGAACTGTGGTCTTGCCATGAATTGTGTGCTTTTATGCCACTGTGATGTGTGTGCTGTGTATTCTTTCATTTGCGGTGCCATGTGCGTTGTAAGTGGTCGTGTGTGTTCTATGTGTCTTTGTGTGTCTGTGGGTGCTTCTTTGTGTGGTTTGTGTGTGGCAGGTAGTAGTTGCGGCTTTCTGTGTGTGTTGTCTTGTTAATGCTGGTTGCTGTGTGTTACGAGTTGCGATGGTTCTTTTGTGTGTGACGTGTCTCTGTGTTGTGTGAAGTGTTGTTCCGCAATTTGTTTTGTGGTGTGCCTTGTGCTAATGTTTTGATGTGTTTCTTTTAATGTGTGCGTTGTGTGTGTGATGCTGGTGTGTGTTCTGTGTGCCATTCTTTGTGACCTGTTTTGCGTTTGCTGGGGTTTGTGTTGTGTGTGCGGTGTGTTGTTTGTCTTTTGTTACACGTAGGGCGTGTTTTCTGGTGTTTGTTGCATGATTGTGTGTTTATTCTATGTTGGGTTACATTTTGTGCGCCGTGTTATTGTGTGTTTCTCTGCTGTGATGTCTGTGATCTGTTGGTTTTGTGCGTGTGGTGGTGTTCGTGTGGTTGTGTGTGTGTTTCCTGTGTGTGGTGTTTCCTCTGTGTTGTGAGTGTTGCATACGTGATGTTTGCGGCTTCGGGTCTTTGTTATTTGTGGTGCGTGTTCTGTGTGTATTTCTCTGTGCTGTGCCGTGCGATTGGTGTGGTTGTGGGTGGCTGTGGGTTGTCCGTTGGTGCACTGTGTCTTTGGGTGTTGCATGCTTTCTGTCTTCAATGTAGCGTGTCGTGTTTGTGGTTCAGTATGTTGTGTGTTCTGTGAATGGCTTTCTGCTTCATGAACATTTAGTGTGCGATGTGACCGCACATGTGCTGTGTGTTGTGCATTGTAGTGTGATCTCGGTTGTGTGTGTGTTGTGCGGGTGCTTCTCTGTTCGTATTGTGTATGTGGTGTGTCCTGTGAGTTTTGCGTGTGCTGTCTGATACGCTTTGTGTATGTGTTTTGTGTTTCGCATTGTGCGGTCGTTGAGGCTCTGTGTGCGCTACACTTTCCGTGTTTTGTGTGATGCGTGCAGTGTGTGAAATGCGTTTTGCGTAAATTCGGTGTTGTTTTTGTGTTTTAGTTTGTGTGTGTGTTGCATGTGGTTTTTTGTATGTGTTGTGTGTTTTGCACGTGTGACTGATCAGTGTGTGGTCCTCTTTGAGAGGCTGTGCGCGTGTGTTTGGCCGTTTGAGCAATGAGCGTAATGTGAGATGTGTGTACTGTGTGTGGTCGTCCTTGGTCAGTGTGCCTCAATGTGTGTGCTGTGTGTACTCTGAGAACTGTGGTTCAAGTGCATTGTGTGCAGTTCTGTGACCCTTGTGCTTGCAGTGTGTTGTTTAGTGTGATGTGCTCTTTGTGCGTAGAGAGGTTTTACGTGTACTCTGGGTTTGCATGTTGTGGGTATTTTGGGTGTGTGTGCTTGTATGTGTTGTGCTGGCGCTTTCCGTGTGTGTTGTGCGTGGCCGTCTGTTTTGTGTGTTCTGTGTGTGTCGTACTGTTTGTCTTGTGTGTCCTTTGTGCTGTCTGTTGTGTTGTATATTCTTGTGCACGGTGTGCTGTGTGTCATTTTGTTTCTGCTTTATGTGTTGCTGTGTGGGTGGGGTGTTATGTGCTAATCTTCGGTGTGTTGTGCGTGTTTGATCTGTGTTGTGTTTGTTGGGTTTGTTGTGTGTGGGGGGTGCTGCTTGCGTTGTTGGTATATGGTAGTGATTTGTGGTGTTTGTGTGTGCTTCTCTGATGTGCTATGTGGTGTGCTGCGTGTTCTTGTGCGTTTCGCGTTGTGTTGCCTGTGATCTGTGCGTCTTGTTTGTTTTCTGCGTGTTGTGTGTGCTGTGTATGTAATGTGCGTGGTATGGGTTCTGTGCTGCTTGTTGGCTGCATTGTTCTCTGTGTTGTTATCAGGGGCGTGCTATGTGCGGTATGTGTGGTTTTGAGTCGTGTGTTGTGTGCATTGAGTGGATCCTGTTGTTTCGCATATTTTTGCCTTTTCGATGAGTTTCCTGTTGGTGGTTGTGTTCTGTGTCTGGTGCGTGGCCACCTTTGTCATGTTCGGTGTGGGATGTGTCTTTCTCTGTGTAGTGTGTTGTGTTATGTACTGTGTTCTGGGTTGTGTGATTGCAGTCTACATGCATTCCTGTGTGTTAGGTATGGGGAGGTGCTGTGTGGTCTGGGTATTTTGAGCATTGTGTGTGATTTGAGCATTGTGTGGTGTGTGTGATGTGTGTGTGTGCTTATTGTGTGTGTGTGGTGTGCAGTGTGTTGTCCTGACAGTGTGTGGGCCTGAGTGTGCTCTATCTTGTATGTTTGTGGTTGTGCGTGTTATGTGTAGTTGGTTATATGGACGTTGTGTGTGTTCTTGGCAGTTGTGTGTGGTTTCGTATGTGCTGTGGGTGTTTTGTGTGTGTGACTGTGATTTGTGTGAGGTGGTGGTAGAGAGTTTGTGTGTGTGTGTGTGTGTGTGTGTGTGTTTGTCTGTTTGAGTTACGTGCATGAGGTGAGACATGTCGACTGCGCTCTTGTGCTTGTTTAGTGTGTCTCATGGTGTCTGCCGTATGTGCCTGTGCAAAGTTTTTCATGTGTTTTGTGAGCAGTTTTGGGCCTTGAGGTATGTGGTGTGAGATGTGCGGCCCTGTGTGTGGTTGGGCTTGTTTAGTGTGTCTCATCGTGTGTGCTGTGCATACTCTCTCAAACGGGGTTTGTGTGTTTTGTGAGCAATTATGTGCGTTGCGGTGTGCGTGTGCTGTGTGTCCTGTGACTGTCGTTTTGTTACTTTACGGGTGTTCCGTGAGCGTGCTCTGCGTAGTGCTGTCCTGTGTGGACACGTGCGTGGGGTGTCTGTGCGTGATTGTGCATGTGGTGTGTCGTGTGTGAAATGTGTGCTATGCGTTGTGGTGTGTCGAGTGTGAAATGTGTGCTTTGTGTGTTTTTTTGTTGTTTATGTGTTTTATGTGTGGTTCTGTATGTGTTGTGTGTGATTTGTGTTTGGCTGTGTTTGAGAGTTCGTGTCTGTGTGTGTGTGTGTGTGAGCTTGTGTGTGTCTGTGTTTGAGCTCTGTGTGTGATGCGAGATGTGCTGTCTTCGTGTGGTTTTGCTTGCGTCCTGCGCCGCATTGTGTGTGCTGTGCGTACTTGGTGAACTGTGGTCTTGCCATGAATTGTGTGCTTTTATGCCACTGTGATGTGTGTGCTGTGTATTCTTTCATTTGCGGTGCCATGTGCGTTGTAAGTGGTCGTGTGTGTTCTATGTGTCTTTGTGTGTCTGTGGGTGCTTCTTTGTGTGGTTTGTGTGTGGCAGGTAGTAGTTGCGGCTTTCTGTGTGTGTTGTCTTGTTAATGCTGGTTGCTGTGTGTTACGAGTTGCGATGGTTCTTTTGTGTGTGACGTGTCTCTGTGTTGTGTGAAGTGTTGTTCCGCAATTTGTTTTGTGGTGTGCCTTGTGCTAATGTTTTGATGTGTTTCTTTTAATGTGTGCGTTGTGTGTGTGATGCTGGTGTGTGTTCTGTGTGCCATTCTTTGTGACCTGTTTTGCGTTTGCTGGGGTTTGTGTTGTGTGTGCGGTGTGTTGTTTGTCTTTTGTTACACGTAGGGCGTGTTTTCTGGTGTTTGTTGCATGATTGTGTGTTTATTCTATGTTGGGTTACATTTTGTGCGCCGTGTTATTGTGTGTTTCTCTGCTGTGATGTCTGTGATCTGTTGGTTTTGTGCGTGTGGTGGTGTTCGTGTGGTTGTGTGTGTGTTTCCTGTGTGTGGTGTTTCCTCTGTGTTGTGAGTGTTGCATACGTGATGTTTGCGGCTTCGGGTCTTTGTTATTTGTGGTGCGTGTTCTGTGTGTATTTCTCTGTGCTGTGCCGTGCGATTGGTGTGGTTGTGGGTGGCTGTGGGTTGTCCGTTGGTGCACTGTGTCTTTGGGTGTTGCATGCTTTCTGTCTTCAATGTAGCGTGTCGTGTTTGTGGTTCAGTATGTTGTGTGTTCTGTGAATGGCTTTCTGCTTCATGAACATTTAGTGTGCGATGTGACCGCACATGTGCTGTGTGTTGTGCATTGTAGTGTGATCTCGGTTGTGTGTGTGTTGTGCGGGTGCTTCTCTGTTCGTATTGTGTATGTGGTGTGTCCTGTGAGTTTTGCGTGTGCTGTCTGATACGCTTTGTGTATGTGTTTTGTGTTTCGCATTGTGCGGTCGTTGAGGCTCTGTGTGCGCTACACTTTCCGTGTTTTGTGTGATGCGTGCAGTGTGTGAAATGCGTTTTGCGTAAATTCGGTGTTGTTTTTGTGTTTTAGTTTGTGTGTGTGTTGCATGTGGTTTTTTGTATGTGTTGTGTGTTTTGCACGTGTGACTGATCAGTGTGTGGTCCTCTTTGAGAGGCTGTGCGCGTGTGTTTGGCCGTTTGAGCAATGAGCGTAATGTGAGATGTGTGTACTGTGTGTGGTCGTCCTTGGTCAGTGTGCCTCAATGTGTGTGCTGTGTGTACTCTGAGAACTGTGGTTCAAGTGCATTGTGTGCAGTTCTGTGACCCTTGTGCTTGCAGTGTGTTGTTTAGTGTGATGTGCTCTTTGTGCGTAGAGAGGTTTTACGTGTACTCTGGGTTTGCATGTTGTGGGTATTTTGGGTGTGTGTGCTTGTATGTGTTGTGCTGGCGCTTTCCGTGTGTGTTGTGCGTGGCCGTCTGTTTTGTGTGTTCTGTGTGTGTCGTACTGTTTGTCTTGTGTGTCCTTTGTGCTGTCTGTTGTGTTGTATATTCTTGTGCACGGTGTGCTGTGTGTCATTTTGTTTCTGCTTTATGTGTTGCTGTGTGGGTGGGGTGTTATGTGCTAATCTTCGGTGTGTTGTGCGTGTTTGATCTGTGTTGTGTTTGTTGGGTTTGTTGTGTGTGGGGGGTGCTGCTTGCGTTGTTGGTATATGGTAGTGATTTGTGGTGTTTGTGTGTGCTTCTCTGATGTGCTATGTGGTGTGCTGCGTGTTCTTGTGCGTTTCGCGTTGTGTTGCCTGTGATCTGTGCGTCTTGTTTGTTTTCTGCGTGTTGTGTGTGCTGTGTATGTAATGTGCGTGGTATGGGTTCTGTGCTGCTTGTTGGCTGCATTGTTCTCTGTGTTGTTATCAGGGGCGTGCTATGTGCGGTATGTGTGGTTTTGAGTCGTGTGTTGTGTGCATTGAGTGGATCCTGTTGTTTCGCATATTTTTGCCTTTTCGATGAGTTTCCTGTTGGTGGTTGTGTTCTGTGTCTGGTGCGTGGCCACCTTTGTCATGTTCGGTGTGGGATGTGTCTTTCTCTGTGTAGTGTGTTGTGTTATGTACTGTGTTCTGGGTTGTGTGATTGCAGTCTACATGCATTCCTGTGTGTTAGGTATGGGGAGGTGCTGTGTGGTCTGGGTATTTTGAGCATTGTGTGTGATTTGAGCATTGTGTGGTGTGTGTGATGTGTGTGTGTGCTTATTGTGTGTGTGTGGTGTGCAGTGTGTTGTCCTGACAGTGTGTGGGCCTGAGTGTGCTCTATCTTGTATGTTTGTGGTTGTGCGTGTTATGTGTAGTTGGTTATATGGACGTTGTGTGTGTTCTTGGCAGTTGTGTGTGGTTTCGTATGTGCTGTGGGTGTTTTGTGTGTGTGACTGTGATTTGTGTGAGGTGGTGGTAGAGAGGTGTGTGTGTGTGTGTGTGTGTGTGTGTGTGTGTTTGTCTGTTTGAGTTACGTGCATGAGGTGAGACATGTCGACTGCGCTCTTGTGCTTGTTTAGTGTGTCTCATGGTGTCTGCCGTATGTGCCTGTGCAAAGTTTTTCATGTGTTTTGTGAGCAGTTTTGGGCCTTGAGGTATGTGGTGTGAGTCTTGGGACTGCTGTGTTGTGCGTTTCTGAGTTGCGTGTGTGTTCTGCGTTGTGCTCTCCTTTGTGAGGATATGTGTGGTGTGTCTGCATGGTTGTGTGTGTTGCGTGGAATGCATAAAGTGTGTGGTATGTGTGTTCTTTGTCGGTTGTGTGTGTTTTGCCTTGGTGTTATGTGTGTAGCGTGTGTTTTGCGTGAGTGACTGTGATTTGTGCGTGGTTGCGTTTGAGTGGGTTTGTGTGTGGTTGTTATGTGCGTGATAATGTGAGATGTGCGGCCCTGTGTGTGGTTGGGCTTGTTTAGTGTGTCTCATCGTGTGTGCTGTGCATACTCTCTCAAACGGGGTTTGTGTGTTTTGTGAGCAATTATGTGCGTTGCGGTGTGCGTGTGCTGTGTGTCCTGTGACTGTCGTTTTGTTACTTTACGGGTGTTCCGTGAGCGTGCTCTGCGTAGTGCTGTCCTGTGTGGACACGTGCGTGGGGTGTCTGTGCGTGATTGTGCATGTGGTGTGTCGTGTGTGAAATGTGTGCTATGCGTTGTGGTGTGTCGAGTGTGAAATGTGTGCTTTGTGTGTTTTTTTGTTGTTTATGTGTTTTATGTGTGGTTCTGTATGTGTTGTGTGTGATTTGTGTTTGGCTGTGTTTGAGAGTTCGTGTCTGTGTGTGTGTGTGTGTGAGCTTGTGTGTGTCTGTGTTTGAGCTCTGTGTGTGATGCGAGATGTGCTGTCTTCGTGTGGTTTTGCTTGCGTCCTGCGCCGCATTGTGTGTGCTGTGCGTACTTGGTGAACTGTGGTCTTGCCATGAATTGTGTGCTTTTATGCCACTGTGATGTGTGTGCTGTGTATTCTTTCATTTGCGGTGCCATGTGCGTTGTAAGTGGTCGTGTGTGTTCTATGTGTCTTTGTGTGTCTGTGGGTGCTTCTTTGTGTGGTTTGTGTGTGGCAGGTAGTAGTTGCGGCTTTCTGTGTGTGTTGTCTTGTTAATGCTGGTTGCTGTGTGTTACGAGTTGCGATGGTTCTTTTGTGTGTGACGTGTCTCTGTGTTGTGTGAAGTGTTGTTCCGCAATTTGTTTTGTGGTGTGCCTTGTGCTAATGTTTTGATGTGTTTCTTTTAATGTGTGCGTTGTGTGTGTGATGCTGGTGTGTGTTCTGTGTGCCATTCTTTGTGACCTGTTTTGCGTTTGCTGGGGTTTGTGTTGTGTGTGCGGTGTGTTGTTTGTCTTTTGTTACACGTAGGGCGTGTTTTCTGGTGTTTGTTGCATGATTGTGTGTTTATTCTATGTTGGGTTACATTTTGTGCGCCGTGTTATTGTGTGTTTCTCTGCTGTGATGTCTGTGATCTGTTGGTTTTGTGCGTGTGGTGGTGTTCGTGTGGTTGTGTGTGTGTTTCCTGTGTGTGGTGTTTCCTCTGTGTTGTGAGTGTTGCATACGTGATGTTTGCGGCTTCGGGTCTTTGTTATTTGTGGTGCGTGTTCTGTGTGTATTTCTCTGTGCTGTGCCGTGCGATTGGTGTGGTTGTGGGTGGCTGTGGGTTGTCCGTTGGTGCACTGTGTCTTTGGGTGTTGCATGCTTTCTGTCTTCAATGTAGCGTGTCGTGTTTGTGGTTCAGTATGTTGTGTGTTCTGTGAATGGCTTTCTGCTTCATGAACATTTAGTGTGCGATGTGACCGCACATGTGCTGTGTGTTGTGCATTGTAGTGTGATCTCGGTTGTGTGTGTGTTGTGCGGGTGCTTCTCTGTTCGTATTGTGTATGTGGTGTGTCCTGTGAGTTTTGCGTGTGCTGTCTGATACGCTTTGTGTATGTGTTTTGTGTTTCGCATTGTGCGGTCGTTGAGGCTCTGTGTGCGCTACACTTTCCGTGTTTTGTGTGATGCGTGCAGTGTGTGAAATGCGTTTTGCGTAAATTCGGTGTTGTTTTTGTGTTTTAGTTTGTGTGTGTGTTGCATGTGGTTTTTTGTATGTGTTGTGTGTTTTGCACGTGTGACTGATCAGTGTGTGGTCCTCTTTGAGAGGCTGTGCGCGTGTGTTTGGCCGTTTGAGCAATGAGCGTAATGTGAGATGTGTGTACTGTGTGTGGTCGTCCTTGGTCAGTGTGCCTCAATGTGTGTGCTGTGTGTACTCTGAGAACTGTGGTTCAAGTGCATTGTGTGCAGTTCTGTGACCCTTGTGCTTGCAGTGTGTTGTTTAGTGTGATGTGCTCTTTGTGCGTAGAGAGGTTTTACGTGTACTCTGGGTTTGCATGTTGTGGGTATTTTGGGTGTGTGTGCTTGTATGTGTTGTGCTGGCGCTTTCCGTGTGTGTTGTGCGTGGCCGTCTGTTTTGTGTGTTCTGTGTGTGTCGTACTGTTTGTCTTGTGTGTCCTTTGTGCTGTCTGTTGTGTTGTATATTCTTGTGCACGGTGTGCTGTGTGTCATTTTGTTTCTGCTTTATGTGTTGCTGTGTGGGTGGGGTGTTATGTGCTAATCTTCGGTGTGTTGTGCGTGTTTGATCTGTGTTGTGTTTGTTGGGTTTGTTGTGTGTGGGGGGTGCTGCTTGCGTTGTTGGTATATGGTAGTGATTTGTGGTGTTTGTGTGTGCTTCTCTGATGTGCTATGTGGTGTGCTGCGTGTTCTTGTGCGTTTCGCGTTGTGTTGCCTGTGATCTGTGCGTCTTGTTTGTTTTCTGCGTGTTGTGTGTGCTGTGTATGTAATGTGCGTGGTATGGGTTCTGTGCTGCTTGTTGGCTGCATTGTTCTCTGTGTTGTTATCAGGGGCGTGCTATGTGCGGTATGTGTGGTTTTGAGTCGTGTGTTGTGTGCATTGAGTGGATCCTGTTGTTTCGCATATTTTTGCCTTTTCGATGAGTTTCCTGTTGGTGGTTGTGTTCTGTGTCTGGTGCGTGGCCACCTTTGTCATGTTCGGTGTGGGATGTGTCTTTCTCTGTGTAGTGTGTTGTGTTATGTACTGTGTTCTGGGTTGTGTGATTGCAGTCTACATGCATTCCTGTGTGTTAGGTATGGGGAGGTGCTGTGTGGTCTGGGTATTTTGAGCATTGTGTGTGATTTGAGCATTGTGTGGTGTGTGTGATGTGTGTGTGTGCTTATTGTGTGTGTGTGGTGTGCAGTGTGTTGTCCTGACAGTGTGTGGGCCTGAGTGTGCTCTATCTTGTATGTTTGTGGTTGTGCGTGTTATGTGTAGTTGGTTATATGGACGTTGTGTGTGTTCTTGGCAGTTGTGTGTGGTTTCGTATGTGCTGTGGGTGTTTTGTGTGTGTGACTGTGATTTGTGTGAGGTGGTGGTAGAGAGGTTGTGTGTGTGTGTGTGTGTGTGTGTGTGTGTTTGTCTGTTTGAGTTACGTGCATGAGGTGAGACATGTCGACTGCGCTCTTGTGCTTGTTTAGTGTGTCTCATGGTGTCTGCCGTATGTGCCTGTGCAAAGTTTTTCATGTGTTTTGTGAGCAGTTTTGGGCCTTGAGGTATGTGGTGTGAGTCTTGGGACTGCTGTGTTGTGCGTTTCTGAGTTGCGTGTGTGTTCTGCGTTGTGCTCTCCTTTGTGAGGATATGTGTGGTGTGTCTGCATGGTTGTGTGTGTTGCGTGGAATGCATAAAGTGTGTGGTATGTGTGTTCTTTGTCGGTTGTGTGTGTTTTGCCTTGGTGTTATGTGTGTAGCGTGTGTTTTGCGTGAGTGACTGTGATTTGTGCGTGGTTGCGTTTGAGTGGGTTTGTGTGTGGTTGTTATGTGCGTGATAATGTGAGATGTGCGGCCCTGTGTGTGGTTGGGCTTGTTTAGTGTGTCTCATCGTGTGTGCTGTGCATACTCTCTCAAACGGGGTTTGTGTGTTTTGTGAGCAATTATGTGCGTTGCGGTGTGCGTGTGCTGTGTGTCCTGTGACTGTCGTTTTGTTACTTTACGGGTGTTCCGTGAGCGTGCTCTGCGTAGTGCTGTCCTGTGTGGACACGTGCGTGGGGTGTCTGTGCGTGATTGTGCATGTGGTGTGTCGTGTGTGAAATGTGTGCTATGCGTTGTGGTGTGTCGAGTGTGAAATGTGTGCTTTGTGTGTTTTTTTGTTGTTTATGTGTTTTATGTGTGGTTCTGTATGTGTTGTGTGTGATTTGTGTTTGGCTGTGTTTGAGAGTTCGTGTCTGTGTGTGTGTGTGTGTGAGCTTGTGTGTGTCTGTGTTTGAGCTCTGTGTGTGATGCGAGATGTGCTGTCTTCGTGTGGTTTTGCTTGCGTCCTGCGCCGCATTGTGTGTGCTGTGCGTACTTGGTGAACTGTGGTCTTGCCATGAATTGTGTGCTTTTATGCCACTGTGATGTGTGTGCTGTGTATTCTTTCATTTGCGGTGCCATGTGCGTTGTAAGTGGTCGTGTGTGTTCTATGTGTCTTTGTGTGTCTGTGGGTGCTTCTTTGTGTGGTTTGTGTGTGGCAGGTAGTAGTTGCGGCTTTCTGTGTGTGTTGTCTTGTTAATGCTGGTTGCTGTGTGTTACGAGTTGCGATGGTTCTTTTGTGTGTGACGTGTCTCTGTGTTGTGTGAAGTGTTGTTCCGCAATTTGTTTTGTGGTGTGCCTTGTGCTAATGTTTTGATGTGTTTCTTTTAATGTGTGCGTTGTGTGTGTGATGCTGGTGTGTGTTCTGTGTGCCATTCTTTGTGACCTGTTTTGCGTTTGCTGGGGTTTGTGTTGTGTGTGCGGTGTGTTGTTTGTCTTTTGTTACACGTAGGGCGTGTTTTCTGGTGTTTGTTGCATGATTGTGTGTTTATTCTATGTTGGGTTACATTTTGTGCGCCGTGTTATTGTGTGTTTCTCTGCTGTGATGTCTGTGATCTGTTGGTTTTGTGCGTGTGGTGGTGTTCGTGTGGTTGTGTGTGTGTTTCCTGTGTGTGGTGTTTCCTCTGTGTTGTGAGTGTTGCATACGTGATGTTTGCGGCTTCGGGTCTTTGTTATTTGTGGTGCGTGTTCTGTGTGTATTTCTCTGTGCTGTGCCGTGCGATTGGTGTGGTTGTGGGTGGCTGTGGGTTGTCCGTTGGTGCACTGTGTCTTTGGGTGTTGCATGCTTTCTGTCTTCAATGTAGCGTGTCGTGTTTGTGGTTCAGTATGTTGTGTGTTCTGTGAATGGCTTTCTGCTTCATGAACATTTAGTGTGCGATGTGACCGCACATGTGCTGTGTGTTGTGCATTGTAGTGTGATCTCGGTTGTGTGTGTGTTGTGCGGGTGCTTCTCTGTTCGTATTGTGTATGTGGTGTGTCCTGTGAGTTTTGCGTGTGCTGTCTGATACGCTTTGTGTATGTGTTTTGTGTTTCGCATTGTGCGGTCGTTGAGGCTCTGTGTGCGCTACACTTTCCGTGTTTTGTGTGATGCGTGCAGTGTGTGAAATGCGTTTTGCGTAAATTCGGTGTTGTTTTTGTGTTTTAGTTTGTGTGTGTGTTGCATGTGGTTTTTTGTATGTGTTGTGTGTTTTGCACGTGTGACTGATCAGTGTGTGGTCCTCTTTGAGAGGCTGTGCGCGTGTGTTTGGCCGTTTGAGCAATGAGCGTAATGTGAGATGTGTGTACTGTGTGTGGTCGTCCTTGGTCAGTGTGCCTCAATGTGTGTGCTGTGTGTACTCTGAGAACTGTGGTTCAAGTGCATTGTGTGCAGTTCTGTGACCCTTGTGCTTGCAGTGTGTTGTTTAGTGTGATGTGCTCTTTGTGCGTAGAGAGGTTTTACGTGTACTCTGGGTTTGCATGTTGTGGGTATTTTGGGTGTGTGTGCTTGTATGTGTTGTGCTGGCGCTTTCCGTGTGTGTTGTGCGTGGCCGTCTGTTTTGTGTGTTCTGTGTGTGTCGTACTGTTTGTCTTGTGTGTCCTTTGTGCTGTCTGTTGTGTTGTATATTCTTGTGCACGGTGTGCTGTGTGTCATTTTGTTTCTGCTTTATGTGTTGCTGTGTGGGTGGGGTGTTATGTGCTAATCTTCGGTGTGTTGTGCGTGTTTGATCTGTGTTGTGTTTGTTGGGTTTGTTGTGTGTGGGGGGTGCTGCTTGCGTTGTTGGTATATGGTAGTGATTTGTGGTGTTTGTGTGTGCTTCTCTGATGTGCTATGTGGTGTGCTGCGTGTTCTTGTGCGTTTCGCGTTGTGTTGCCTGTGATCTGTGCGTCTTGTTTGTTTTCTGCGTGTTGTGTGTGCTGTGTATGTAATGTGCGTGGTATGGGTTCTGTGCTGCTTGTTGGCTGCATTGTTCTCTGTGTTGTTATCAGGGGCGTGCTATGTGCGGTATGTGTGGTTTTGAGTCGTGTGTTGTGTGCATTGAGTGGATCCTGTTGTTTCGCATATTTTTGCCTTTTCGATGAGTTTCCTGTTGGTGGTTGTGTTCTGTGTCTGGTGCGTGGCCACCTTTGTCATGTTCGGTGTGGGATGTGTCTTTCTCTGTGTAGTGTGTTGTGTTATGTACTGTGTTCTGGGTTGTGTGATTGCAGTCTACATGCATTCCTGTGTGTTAGGTATGGGGAGGTGCTGTGTGGTCTGGGTATTTTGAGCATTGTGTGTGATTTGAGCATTGTGTGGTGTGTGTGATGTGTGTGTGTGCTTATTGTGTGTGTGTGGTGTGCAGTGTGTTGTCCTGACAGTGTGTGGGCCTGAGTGTGCTCTATCTTGTATGTTTGTGGTTGTGCGTGTTATGTGTAGTTGGTTATATGGACGTTGTGTGTGTTCTTGGCAGTTGTGTGTGGTTTCGTATGTGCTGTGGGTGTTTTGTGTGTGTGACTGTGATTTGTGTGAGGTGGTGGTAGAGAGGTTGTGTGTGTGTGTGTGTGTGTGTGTGTGTGTTTGTCTGTTTGAGTTACGTGCATGAGGTGAGACATGTCGACTGCGCTCTTGTGCTTGTTTAGTGTGTCTCATGGTGTCTGCCGTATGTGCCTGTGCAAAGTTTTTCATGTGTTTTGTGAGCAGTTTTGGGCCTTGAGGTATGTGGTGTGAGTCTTGGGACTGCTGTGTTGTGCGTTTCTGAGTTGCGTGTGTGTTCTGCGTTGTGCTCTCCTTTGTGAGGATATGTGTGGTGTGTCTGCATGGTTGTGTGTGTTGCGTGGAATGCATAAAGTGTGTGGTATGTGTGTTCTTTGTCGGTTGTGTGTGTTTTGCCTTGGTGTTATGTGTGTAGCGTGTGTTTTGCGTGAGTGACTGTGATTTGTGCGTGGTTGCGTTTGAGTGGGTTTGTGTGTGGTTGTTATGTGCGTGATAATGTGAGATGTGCGGCCCTGTGTGTGGTTGGGCTTGTTTAGTGTGTCTCATCGTGTGTGCTGTGCATACTCTCTCAAACGGGGTTTGTGTGTTTTGTGAGCAATTATGTGCGTTGCGGTGTGCGTGTGCTGTGTGTCCTGTGACTGTCGTTTTGTTACTTTACGGGTGTTCCGTGAGCGTGCTCTGCGTAGTGCTGTCCTGTGTGGACACGTGCGTGGGGTGTCTGTGCGTGATTGTGCATGTGGTGTGTCGTGTGTGAAATGTGTGCTATGCGTTGTGGTGTGTCGAGTGTGAAATGTGTGCTTTGTGTGTTTTTTTGTTGTTTATGTGTTTTATGTGTGGTTCTGTATGTGTTGTGTGTGATTTGTGTTTGGCTGTGTTTGAGAGTTCGTGTCTGTGTGTGTGTGTGTGTGAGCTTGTGTGTGTCTGTGTTTGAGCTCTGTGTGTGATGCGAGATGTGCTGTCTTCGTGTGGTTTTGCTTGCGTCCTGCGCCGCATTGTGTGTGCTGTGCGTACTTGGTGAACTGTGGTCTTGCCATGAATTGTGTGCTTTTATGCCACTGTGATGTGTGTGCTGTGTATTCTTTCATTTGCGGTGCCATGTGCGTTGTAAGTGGTCGTGTGTGTTCTATGTGTCTTTGTGTGTCTGTGGGTGCTTCTTTGTGTGGTTTGTGTGTGGCAGGTAGTAGTTGCGGCTTTCTGTGTGTGTTGTCTTGTTAATGCTGGTTGCTGTGTGTTACGAGTTGCGATGGTTCTTTTGTGTGTGACGTGTCTCTGTGTTGTGTGAAGTGTTGTTCCGCAATTTGTTTTGTGGTGTGCCTTGTGCTAATGTTTTGATGTGTTTCTTTTAATGTGTGCGTTGTGTGTGTGATGCTGGTGTGTGTTCTGTGTGCCATTCTTTGTGACCTGTTTTGCGTTTGCTGGGGTTTGTGTTGTGTGTGCGGTGTGTTGTTTGTCTTTTGTTACACGTAGGGCGTGTTTTCTGGTGTTTGTTGCATGATTGTGTGTTTATTCTATGTTGGGTTACATTTTGTGCGCCGTGTTATTGTGTGTTTCTCTGCTGTGATGTCTGTGATCTGTTGGTTTTGTGCGTGTGGTGGTGTTCGTGTGGTTGTGTGTGTGTTTCCTGTGTGTGGTGTTTCCTCTGTGTTGTGAGTGTTGCATACGTGATGTTTGCGGCTTCGGGTCTTTGTTATTTGTGGTGCGTGTTCTGTGTGTATTTCTCTGTGCTGTGCCGTGCGATTGGTGTGGTTGTGGGTGGCTGTGGGTTGTCCGTTGGTGCACTGTGTCTTTGGGTGTTGCATGCTTTCTGTCTTCAATGTAGCGTGTCGTGTTTGTGGTTCAGTATGTTGTGTGTTCTGTGAATGGCTTTCTGCTTCATGAACATTTAGTGTGCGATGTGACCGCACATGTGCTGTGTGTTGTGCATTGTAGTGTGATCTCGGTTGTGTGTGTGTTGTGCGGGTGCTTCTCTGTTCGTATTGTGTATGTGGTGTGTCCTGTGAGTTTTGCGTGTGCTGTCTGATACGCTTTGTGTATGTGTTTTGTGTTTCGCATTGTGCGGTCGTTGAGGCTCTGTGTGCGCTACACTTTCCGTGTTTTGTGTGATGCGTGCAGTGTGTGAAATGCGTTTTGCGTAAATTCGGTGTTGTTTTTGTGTTTTAGTTTGTGTGTGTGTTGCATGTGGTTTTTTGTATGTGTTGTGTGTTTTGCACGTGTGACTGATCAGTGTGTGGTCCTCTTTGAGAGGCTGTGCGCGTGTGTTTGGCCGTTTGAGCAATGAGCGTAATGTGAGATGTGTGTACTGTGTGTGGTCGTCCTTGGTCAGTGTGCCTCAATGTGTGTGCTGTGTGTACTCTGAGAACTGTGGTTCAAGTGCATTGTGTGCAGTTCTGTGACCCTTGTGCTTGCAGTGTGTTGTTTAGTGTGATGTGCTCTTTGTGCGTAGAGAGGTTTTACGTGTACTCTGGGTTTGCATGTTGTGGGTATTTTGGGTGTGTGTGCTTGTATGTGTTGTGCTGGCGCTTTCCGTGTGTGTTGTGCGTGGCCGTCTGTTTTGTGTGTTCTGTGTGTGTCGTACTGTTTGTCTTGTGTGTCCTTTGTGCTGTCTGTTGTGTTGTATATTCTTGTGCACGGTGTGCTGTGTGTCATTTTGTTTCTGCTTTATGTGTTGCTGTGTGGGTGGGGTGTTATGTGCTAATCTTCGGTGTGTTGTGCGTGTTTGATCTGTGTTGTGTTTGTTGGGTTTGTTGTGTGTGGGGGGTGCTGCTTGCGTTGTTGGTATATGGTAGTGATTTGTGGTGTTTGTGTGTGCTTCTCTGATGTGCTATGTGGTGTGCTGCGTGTTCTTGTGCGTTTCGCGTTGTGTTGCCTGTGATCTGTGCGTCTTGTTTGTTTTCTGCGTGTTGTGTGTGCTGTGTATGTAATGTGCGTGGTATGGGTTCTGTGCTGCTTGTTGGCTGCATTGTTCTCTGTGTTGTTATCAGGGGCGTGCTATGTGCGGTATGTGTGGTTTTGAGTCGTGTGTTGTGTGCATTGAGTGGATCCTGTTGTTTCGCATATTTTTGCCTTTTCGATGAGTTTCCTGTTGGTGGTTGTGTTCTGTGTCTGGTGCGTGGCCACCTTTGTCATGTTCGGTGTGGGATGTGTCTTTCTCTGTGTAGTGTGTTGTGTTATGTACTGTGTTCTGGGTTGTGTGATTGCAGTCTACATGCATTCCTGTGTGTTAGGTATGGGGAGGTGCTGTGTGGTCTGGGTATTTTGAGCATTGTGTGTGATTTGAGCATTGTGTGGTGTGTGTGATGTGTGTGTGTGCTTATTGTGTGTGTGTGGTGTGCAGTGTGTTGTCCTGACAGTGTGTGGGCCTGAGTGTGCTCTATCTTGTATGTTTGTGGTTGTGCGTGTTATGTGTAGTTGGTTATATGGACGTTGTGTGTGTTCTTGGCAGTTGTGTGTGGTTTCGTATGTGCTGTGGGTGTTTTGTGTGTGTGACTGTGATTTGTGTGAGGTGGTGGTAGAGAGGTTGTGTGTGTGTGTGTGTGTGTGTGTGTGTGTTTGTCTGTTTGAGTTACGTGCATGAGGTGAGACATGTCGACTGCGCTCTTGTGCTTGTTTAGTGTGTCTCATGGTGTCTGCCGTATGTGCCTGTGCAAAGTTTTTCATGTGTTTTGTGAGCAGTTTTGGGCCTTGAGGTATGTGGTGTGAGTCTTGGGACTGCTGTGTTGTGCGTTTCTGAGTTGCGTGTGTGTTCTGCGTTGTGCTCTCCTTTGTGAGGATATGTGTGGTGTGTCTGCATGGTTGTGTGTGTTGCGTGGAATGCATAAAGTGTGTGGTATGTGTGTTCTTTGTCGGTTGTGTGTGTTTTGCCTTGGTGTTATGTGTGTAGCGTGTGTTTTGCGTGAGTGACTGTGATTTGTGCGTGGTTGCGTTTGAGTGGGTTTGTGTGTGGTTGTTATGTGCGTGATAATGTGAGATGTGCGGCCCTGTGTGTGGTTGGGCTTGTTTAGTGTGTCTCATCGTGTGTGCTGTGCATACTCTCTCAAACGGGGTTTGTGTGTTTTGTGAGCAATTATGTGCGTTGCGGTGTGCGTGTGCTGTGTGTCCTGTGACTGTCGTTTTGTTACTTTACGGGTGTTCCGTGAGCGTGCTCTGCGTAGTGCTGTCCTGTGTGGACACGTGCGTGGGGTGTCTGTGCGTGATTGTGCATGTGGTGTGTCGTGTGTGAAATGTGTGCTATGCGTTGTGGTGTGTCGAGTGTGAAATGTGTGCTTTGTGTGTTTTTTTGTTGTTTATGTGTTTTATGTGTGGTTCTGTATGTGTTGTGTGTGATTTGTGTTTGGCTGTGTTTGAGAGTTCGTGTCTGTGTGTGTGTGTGTGTGAGCTTGTGTGTGTCTGTGTTTGAGCTCTGTGTGTGATGCGAGATGTGCTGTCTTCGTGTGGTTTTGCTTGCGTCCTGCGCCGCATTGTGTGTGCTGTGCGTACTTGGTGAACTGTGGTCTTGCCATGAATTGTGTGCTTTTATGCCACTGTGATGTGTGTGCTGTGTATTCTTTCATTTGCGGTGCCATGTGCGTTGTAAGTGGTCGTGTGTGTTCTATGTGTCTTTGTGTGTCTGTGGGTGCTTCTTTGTGTGGTTTGTGTGTGGCAGGTAGTAGTTGCGGCTTTCTGTGTGTGTTGTCTTGTTAATGCTGGTTGCTGTGTGTTACGAGTTGCGATGGTTCTTTTGTGTGTGACGTGTCTCTGTGTTGTGTGAAGTGTTGTTCCGCAATTTGTTTTGTGGTGTGCCTTGTGCTAATGTTTTGATGTGTTTCTTTTAATGTGTGCGTTGTGTGTGTGATGCTGGTGTGTGTTCTGTGTGCCATTCTTTGTGACCTGTTTTGCGTTTGCTGGGGTTTGTGTTGTGTGTGCGGTGTGTTGTTTGTCTTTTGTTACACGTAGGGCGTGTTTTCTGGTGTTTGTTGCATGATTGTGTGTTTATTCTATGTTGGGTTACATTTTGTGCGCCGTGTTATTGTGTGTTTCTCTGCTGTGATGTCTGTGATCTGTTGGTTTTGTGCGTGTGGTGGTGTTCGTGTGGTTGTGTGTGTGTTTCCTGTGTGTGGTGTTTCCTCTGTGTTGTGAGTGTTGCATACGTGATGTTTGCGGCTTCGGGTCTTTGTTATTTGTGGTGCGTGTTCTGTGTGTATTTCTCTGTGCTGTGCCGTGCGATTGGTGTGGTTGTGGGTGGCTGTGGGTTGTCCGTTGGTGCACTGTGTCTTTGGGTGTTGCATGCTTTCTGTCTTCAATGTAGCGTGTCGTGTTTGTGGTTCAGTATGTTGTGTGTTCTGTGAATGGCTTTCTGCTTCATGAACATTTAGTGTGCGATGTGACCGCACATGTGCTGTGTGTTGTGCATTGTAGTGTGATCTCGGTTGTGTGTGTGTTGTGCGGGTGCTTCTCTGTTCGTATTGTGTATGTGGTGTGTCCTGTGAGTTTTGCGTGTGCTGTCTGATACGCTTTGTGTATGTGTTTTGTGTTTCGCATTGTGCGGTCGTTGAGGCTCTGTGTGCGCTACACTTTCCGTGTTTTGTGTGATGCGTGCAGTGTGTGAAATGCGTTTTGCGTAAATTCGGTGTTGTTTTTGTGTTTTAGTTTGTGTGTGTGTTGCATGTGGTTTTTTGTATGTGTTGTGTGTTTTGCACGTGTGACTGATCAGTGTGTGGTCCTCTTTGAGAGGCTGTGCGCGTGTGTTTGGCCGTTTGAGCAATGAGCGTAATGTGAGATGTGTGTACTGTGTGTGGTCGTCCTTGGTCAGTGTGCCTCAATGTGTGTGCTGTGTGTACTCTGAGAACTGTGGTTCAAGTGCATTGTGTGCAGTTCTGTGACCCTTGTGCTTGCAGTGTGTTGTTTAGTGTGATGTGCTCTTTGTGCGTAGAGAGGTTTTACGTGTACTCTGGGTTTGCATGTTGTGGGTATTTTGGGTGTGTGTGCTTGTATGTGTTGTGCTGGCGCTTTCCGTGTGTGTTGTGCGTGGCCGTCTGTTTTGTGTGTTCTGTGTGTGTCGTACTGTTTGTCTTGTGTGTCCTTTGTGCTGTCTGTTGTGTTGTATATTCTTGTGCACGGTGTGCTGTGTGTCATTTTGTTTCTGCTTTATGTGTTGCTGTGTGGGTGGGGTGTTATGTGCTAATCTTCGGTGTGTTGTGCGTGTTTGATCTGTGTTGTGTTTGTTGGGTTTGTTGTGTGTGGGGGGTGCTGCTTGCGTTGTTGGTATATGGTAGTGATTTGTGGTGTTTGTGTGTGCTTCTCTGATGTGCTATGTGGTGTGCTGCGTGTTCTTGTGCGTTTCGCGTTGTGTTGCCTGTGATCTGTGCGTCTTGTTTGTTTTCTGCGTGTTGTGTGTGCTGTGTATGTAATGTGCGTGGTATGGGTTCTGTGCTGCTTGTTGGCTGCATTGTTCTCTGTGTTGTTATCAGGGGCGTGCTATGTGCGGTATGTGTGGTTTTGAGTCGTGTGTTGTGTGCATTGAGTGGATCCTGTTGTTTCGCATATTTTTGCCTTTTCGATGAGTTTCCTGTTGGTGGTTGTGTTCTGTGTCTGGTGCGTGGCCACCTTTGTCATGTTCGGTGTGGGATGTGTCTTTCTCTGTGTAGTGTGTTGTGTTATGTACTGTGTTCTGGGTTGTGTGATTGCAGTCTACATGCATTCCTGTGTGTTAGGTATGGGGAGGTGCTGTGTGGTCTGGGTATTTTGAGCATTGTGTGTGATTTGAGCATTGTGTGGTGTGTGTGATGTGTGTGTGTGCTTATTGTGTGTGTGTGGTGTGCAGTGTGTTGTCCTGACAGTGTGTGGGCCTGAGTGTGCTCTATCTTGTATGTTTGTGGTTGTGCGTGTTATGTGTAGTTGGTTATATGGACGTTGTGTGTGTTCTTGGCAGTTGTGTGTGGTTTCGTATGTGCTGTGGGTGTTTTGTGTGTGTGACTGTGATTTGTGTGAGGTGGTGGTAGAGAGGTTGTGTGTGTGTGTGTGTGTGTGTGTGTGTGTTTGTCTGTTTGAGTTACGTGCATGAGGTGAGACATGTCGACTGCGCTCTTGTGCTTGTTTAGTGTGTCTCATGGTGTCTGCCGTATGTGCCTGTGCAAAGTTTTTCATGTGTTTTGTGAGCAGTTTTGGGCCTTGAGGTATGTGGTGTGAGTCTTGGGACTGCTGTGTTGTGCGTTTCTGAGTTGCGTGTGTGTTCTGCGTTGTGCTCTCCTTTGTGAGGATATGTGTGGTGTGTCTGCATGGTTGTGTGTGTTGCGTGGAATGCATAAAGTGTGTGGTATGTGTGTTCTTTGTCGGTTGTGTGTGTTTTGCCTTGGTGTTATGTGTGTAGCGTGTGTTTTGCGTGAGTGACTGTGATTTGTGCGTGGTTGCGTTTGAGTGGGTTTGTGTGTGGTTGTTATGTGCGTGATAATGTGAGATGTGCGGCCCTGTGTGTGGTTGGGCTTGTTTAGTGTGTCTCATCGTGTGTGCTGTGCATACTCTCTCAAACGGGGTTTGTGTGTTTTGTGAGCAATTATGTGCGTTGCGGTGTGCGTGTGCTGTGTGTCCTGTGACTGTCGTTTTGTTACTTTACGGGTGTTCCGTGAGCGTGCTCTGCGTAGTGCTGTCCTGTGTGGACACGTGCGTGGGGTGTCTGTGCGTGATTGTGCATGTGGTGTGTCGTGTGTGAAATGTGTGCTATGCGTTGTGGTGTGTCGAGTGTGAAATGTGTGCTTTGTGTGTTTTTTTGTTGTTTATGTGTTTTATGTGTGGTTCTGTATGTGTTGTGTGTGATTTGTGTTTGGCTGTGTTTGAGAGTTCGTGTCTGTGTGTGTGTGTGTGTGAGCTTGTGTGTGTCTGTGTTTGAGCTCTGTGTGTGATGCGAGATGTGCTGTCTTCGTGTGGTTTTGCTTGCGTCCTGCGCCGCATTGTGTGTGCTGTGCGTACTTGGTGAACTGTGGTCTTGCCATGAATTGTGTGCTTTTATGCCACTGTGATGTGTGTGCTGTGTATTCTTTCATTTGCGGTGCCATGTGCGTTGTAAGTGGTCGTGTGTGTTCTATGTGTCTTTGTGTGTCTGTGGGTGCTTCTTTGTGTGGTTTGTGTGTGGCAGGTAGTAGTTGCGGCTTTCTGTGTGTGTTGTCTTGTTAATGCTGGTTGCTGTGTGTTACGAGTTGCGATGGTTCTTTTGTGTGTGACGTGTCTCTGTGTTGTGTGAAGTGTTGTTCCGCAATTTGTTTTGTGGTGTGCCTTGTGCTAATGTTTTGATGTGTTTCTTTTAATGTGTGCGTTGTGTGTGTGATGCTGGTGTGTGTTCTGTGTGCCATTCTTTGTGACCTGTTTTGCGTTTGCTGGGGTTTGTGTTGTGTGTGCGGTGTGTTGTTTGTCTTTTGTTACACGTAGGGCGTGTTTTCTGGTGTTTGTTGCATGATTGTGTGTTTATTCTATGTTGGGTTACATTTTGTGCGCCGTGTTATTGTGTGTTTCTCTGCTGTGATGTCTGTGATCTGTTGGTTTTGTGCGTGTGGTGGTGTTCGTGTGGTTGTGTGTGTGTTTCCTGTGTGTGGTGTTTCCTCTGTGTTGTGAGTGTTGCATACGTGATGTTTGCGGCTTCGGGTCTTTGTTATTTGTGGTGCGTGTTCTGTGTGTATTTCTCTGTGCTGTGCCGTGCGATTGGTGTGGTTGTGGGTGGCTGTGGGTTGTCCGTTGGTGCACTGTGTCTTTGGGTGTTGCATGCTTTCTGTCTTCAATGTAGCGTGTCGTGTTTGTGGTTCAGTATGTTGTGTGTTCTGTGAATGGCTTTCTGCTTCATGAACATTTAGTGTGCGATGTGACCGCACATGTGCTGTGTGTTGTGCATTGTAGTGTGATCTCGGTTGTGTGTGTGTTGTGCGGGTGCTTCTCTGTTCGTATTGTGTATGTGGTGTGTCCTGTGAGTTTTGCGTGTGCTGTCTGATACGCTTTGTGTATGTGTTTTGTGTTTCGCATTGTGCGGTCGTTGAGGCTCTGTGTGCGCTACACTTTCCGTGTTTTGTGTGATGCGTGCAGTGTGTGAAATGCGTTTTGCGTAAATTCGGTGTTGTTTTTGTGTTTTAGTTTGTGTGTGTGTTGCATGTGGTTTTTTGTATGTGTTGTGTGTTTTGCACGTGTGACTGATCAGTGTGTGGTCCTCTTTGAGAGGCTGTGCGCGTGTGTTTGGCCGTTTGAGCAATGAGCGTAATGTGAGATGTGTGTACTGTGTGTGGTCGTCCTTGGTCAGTGTGCCTCAATGTGTGTGCTGTGTGTACTCTGAGAACTGTGGTTCAAGTGCATTGTGTGCAGTTCTGTGACCCTTGTGCTTGCAGTGTGTTGTTTAGTGTGATGTGCTCTTTGTGCGTAGAGAGGTTTTACGTGTACTCTGGGTTTGCATGTTGTGGGTATTTTGGGTGTGTGTGCTTGTATGTGTTGTGCTGGCGCTTTCCGTGTGTGTTGTGCGTGGCCGTCTGTTTTGTGTGTTCTGTGTGTGTCGTACTGTTTGTCTTGTGTGTCCTTTGTGCTGTCTGTTGTGTTGTATATTCTTGTGCACGGTGTGCTGTGTGTCATTTTGTTTCTGCTTTATGTGTTGCTGTGTGGGTGGGGTGTTATGTGCTAATCTTCGGTGTGTTGTGCGTGTTTGATCTGTGTTGTGTTTGTTGGGTTTGTTGTGTGTGGGGGGTGCTGCTTGCGTTGTTGGTATATGGTAGTGATTTGTGGTGTTTGTGTGTGCTTCTCTGATGTGCTATGTGGTGTGCTGCGTGTTCTTGTGCGTTTCGCGTTGTGTTGCCTGTGATCTGTGCGTCTTGTTTGTTTTCTGCGTGTTGTGTGTGCTGTGTATGTAATGTGCGTGGTATGGGTTCTGTGCTGCTTGTTGGCTGCATTGTTCTCTGTGTTGTTATCAGGGGCGTGCTATGTGCGGTATGTGTGGTTTTGAGTCGTGTGTTGTGTGCATTGAGTGGATCCTGTTGTTTCGCATATTTTTGCCTTTTCGATGAGTTTCCTGTTGGTGGTTGTGTTCTGTGTCTGGTGCGTGGCCACCTTTGTCATGTTCGGTGTGGGATGTGTCTTTCTCTGTGTAGTGTGTTGTGTTATGTACTGTGTTCTGGGTTGTGTGATTGCAGTCTACATGCATTCCTGTGTGTTAGGTATGGGGAGGTGCTGTGTGGTCTGGGTATTTTGAGCATTGTGTGTGATTTGAGCATTGTGTGGTGTGTGTGATGTGTGTGTGTGCTTATTGTGTGTGTGTGGTGTGCAGTGTGTTGTCCTGACAGTGTGTGGGCCTGAGTGTGCTCTATCTTGTATGTTTGTGGTTGTGCGTGTTATGTGTAGTTGGTTATATGGACGTTGTGTGTGTTCTTGGCAGTTGTGTGTGGTTTCGTATGTGCTGTGGGTGTTTTGTGTGTGTGACTGTGATTTGTGTGAGGTGGTGGTAGAGAGGTTGTGTGTGTGTGTGTGTGTGTGTGTGTGTGTTTGTCTGTTTGAGTTACGTGCATGAGGTGAGACATGTCGACTGCGCTCTTGTGCTTGTTTAGTGTGTCTCATGGTGTCTGCCGTATGTGCCTGTGCAAAGTTTTTCATGTGTTTTGTGAGCAGTTTTGGGCCTTGAGGTATGTGGTGTGAGTCTTGGGACTGCTGTGTTGTGCGTTTCTGAGTTGCGTGTGTGTTCTGCGTTGTGCTCTCCTTTGTGAGGATATGTGTGGTGTGTCTGCATGGTTGTGTGTGTTGCGTGGAATGCATAAAGTGTGTGGTATGTGTGTTCTTTGTCGGTTGTGTGTGTTTTGCCTTGGTGTTATGTGTGTAGCGTGTGTTTTGCGTGAGTGACTGTGATTTGTGCGTGGTTGCGTTTGAGTGGGTTTGTGTGTGGTTGTTATGTGCGTGATAATGTGAGATGTGCGGCCCTGTGTGTGGTTGGGCTTGTTTAGTGTGTCTCATCGTGTGTGCTGTGCATACTCTCTCAAACGGGGTTTGTGTGTTTTGTGAGCAATTATGTGCGTTGCGGTGTGCGTGTGCTGTGTGTCCTGTGACTGTCGTTTTGTTACTTTACGGGTGTTCCGTGAGCGTGCTCTGCGTAGTGCTGTCCTGTGTGGACACGTGCGTGGGGTGTCTGTGCGTGATTGTGCATGTGGTGTGTCGTGTGTGAAATGTGTGCTATGCGTTGTGGTGTGTCGAGTGTGAAATGTGTGCTTTGTGTGTTTTTTTGTTGTTTATGTGTTTTATGTGTGGTTCTGTATGTGTTGTGTGTGATTTGTGTTTGGCTGTGTTTGAGAGTTCGTGTCTGTGTGTGTGTGTGTGTGAGCTTGTGTGTGTCTGTGTTTGAGCTCTGTGTGTGATGCGAGATGTGCTGTCTTCGTGTGGTTTTGCTTGCGTCCTGCGCCGCATTGTGTGTGCTGTGCGTACTTGGTGAACTGTGGTCTTGCCATGAATTGTGTGCTTTTATGCCACTGTGATGTGTGTGCTGTGTATTCTTTCATTTGCGGTGCCATGTGCGTTGTAAGTGGTCGTGTGTGTTCTATGTGTCTTTGTGTGTCTGTGGGTGCTTCTTTGTGTGGTTTGTGTGTGGCAGGTAGTAGTTGCGGCTTTCTGTGTGTGTTGTCTTGTTAATGCTGGTTGCTGTGTGTTACGAGTTGCGATGGTTCTTTTGTGTGTGACGTGTCTCTGTGTTGTGTGAAGTGTTGTTCCGCAATTTGTTTTGTGGTGTGCCTTGTGCTAATGTTTTGATGTGTTTCTTTTAATGTGTGCGTTGTGTGTGTGATGCTGGTGTGTGTTCTGTGTGCCATTCTTTGTGACCTGTTTTGCGTTTGCTGGGGTTTGTGTTGTGTGTGCGGTGTGTTGTTTGTCTTTTGTTACACGTAGGGCGTGTTTTCTGGTGTTTGTTGCATGATTGTGTGTTTATTCTATGTTGGGTTACATTTTGTGCGCCGTGTTATTGTGTGTTTCTCTGCTGTGATGTCTGTGATCTGTTGGTTTTGTGCGTGTGGTGGTGTTCGTGTGGTTGTGTGTGTGTTTCCTGTGTGTGGTGTTTCCTCTGTGTTGTGAGTGTTGCATACGTGATGTTTGCGGCTTCGGGTCTTTGTTATTTGTGGTGCGTGTTCTGTGTGTATTTCTCTGTGCTGTGCCGTGCGATTGGTGTGGTTGTGGGTGGCTGTGGGTTGTCCGTTGGTGCACTGTGTCTTTGGGTGTTGCATGCTTTCTGTCTTCAATGTAGCGTGTCGTGTTTGTGGTTCAGTATGTTGTGTGTTCTGTGAATGGCTTTCTGCTTCATGAACATTTAGTGTGCGATGTGACCGCACATGTGCTGTGTGTTGTGCATTGTAGTGTGATCTCGGTTGTGTGTGTGTTGTGCGGGTGCTTCTCTGTTCGTATTGTGTATGTGGTGTGTCCTGTGAGTTTTGCGTGTGCTGTCTGATACGCTTTGTGTATGTGTTTTGTGTTTCGCATTGTGCGGTCGTTGAGGCTCTGTGTGCGCTACACTTTCCGTGTTTTGTGTGATGCGTGCAGTGTGTGAAATGCGTTTTGCGTAAATTCGGTGTTGTTTTTGTGTTTTAGTTTGTGTGTGTGTTGCATGTGGTTTTTTGTATGTGTTGTGTGTTTTGCACGTGTGACTGATCAGTGTGTGGTCCTCTTTGAGAGGCTGTGCGCGTGTGTTTGGCCGTTTGAGCAATGAGCGTAATGTGAGATGTGTGTACTGTGTGTGGTCGTCCTTGGTCAGTGTGCCTCAATGTGTGTGCTGTGTGTACTCTGAGAACTGTGGTTCAAGTGCATTGTGTGCAGTTCTGTGACCCTTGTGCTTGCAGTGTGTTGTTTAGTGTGATGTGCTCTTTGTGCGTAGAGAGGTTTTACGTGTACTCTGGGTTTGCATGTTGTGGGTATTTTGGGTGTGTGTGCTTGTATGTGTTGTGCTGGCGCTTTCCGTGTGTGTTGTGCGTGGCCGTCTGTTTTGTGTGTTCTGTGTGTGTCGTACTGTTTGTCTTGTGTGTCCTTTGTGCTGTCTGTTGTGTTGTATATTCTTGTGCACGGTGTGCTGTGTGTCATTTTGTTTCTGCTTTATGTGTTGCTGTGTGGGTGGGGTGTTATGTGCTAATCTTCGGTGTGTTGTGCGTGTTTGATCTGTGTTGTGTTTGTTGGGTTTGTTGTGTGTGGGGGGTGCTGCTTGCGTTGTTGGTATATGGTAGTGATTTGTGGTGTTTGTGTGTGCTTCTCTGATGTGCTATGTGGTGTGCTGCGTGTTCTTGTGCGTTTCGCGTTGTGTTGCCTGTGATCTGTGCGTCTTGTTTGTTTTCTGCGTGTTGTGTGAGGGGCGTGCTATGTGCGGTATGTGTGGTTTTGAGTCGTGTGTTGTGTGCATTGAGTGGATCCTGTTGTTTCGCATATTTTTGCCTTTTCGATGAGTTTCCTGTTGGTGGTTGTGTTCTGTGTCTGGTGCGTGGCCACCTTTGTCATGTTCGGTGTGGGGGTGAGACATGTCGACTGCGCTCTTGTGCTTGTTTAGTGTGTCTCATGGTGTCTGCCGTATGTGCCTGTGCAAAGTTTTTCATGTGTTTTGTGAGCAGTTTTGGGCCTTGAGGTATGTGGTGTGAGTCTTGGGACTGCTGTGTTGTGCGTTTCTGAGTTGCGTGTGTGTTCTGCGTTGTGCTCTCCTTTGTGAGGATATGTGTGGTGTGTCTGCATGGTTGTGTGTGTTGCGTGGAATGCATAAAGTGTGTGGTATGTGTGTTCTTTGTCGGTTGTGTGTGTTTTGCCTTGGTGTTATGTGTGTAGCGTGTGTTTTGCGTGAGTGACTGTGATTTGTGCGTGGTTGCGTTTGAGTGGGTTTGTGTGTGGTTGTTATGTGCGTGATAATGTGAGATGTGCGGCCCTGTGTGTGGTTGGGCTTGTTTAGTGTGTCTCATCGTGTGTGCTGTGCATACTCTCTCAAACGGGGTTTGTGTGTTTTGTGAGCAATTATGTGCGTTGCGGTGTGCGTGTGCTGTGTGTCCTGTGACTGTCGTTTTGTTACTTTACGGGTGTTCCGTGAGCGTGCTCTGCGTAGTGCTGTCCTGTGTGGACACGTGCGTGGGGTGTCTGTGCGTGATTGTGCATGTGGTGTGTCGTGTGTGAAATGTGTGCTATGCGTTGTGGTGTGTCGAGTGTGAAATGTGTGCTTTGTGTGTTTTTTTTTGTTGTTTATGTGTTTTATGTGTGGTTCTGTATGTGTTGTGTGTGATTTGTGTTTGGCTGTGTTTGAGAGTTCGTGTCTGTGTGTGTGTGTGTGTGAGCTTGTGTGTGTCTGTGTTTGAGCTCTGTGTGTGATGCGAGATGTGCTGTCTTCGTGTGGTTTTGCTTGCGTCCTGCGCCGCATTGTGTGTGCTGTGCGTACTTGGTGAACTGTGGTCTTGCCATGAATTGTGTGCTTTTATGCCACTGTGATGTGTGTGCTGTGTATTCTTTCATTTGCGGTGCCATGTGCGTTGTAAGTGGTCGTGTGTGTTCTATGTGTCTTTGTGTGTCTGTGGGTGCTTCTTTGTGTGGTTTGTGTGTGGCAGGTAGTAGTTGCGGCTTTCTGTGTGTGTTGTCTTGTTAATGCTGGTTGCTGTGTGTTACGAGTTGCGATGGTTCTTTTGTGTGTGACGTGTCTCTGTGTTGTGTGAAGTGTTGTTCCGCAATTTGTTTTGTGGTGTGCCTTGTGCTAATGTTTTGATGTGTTTCTTTTAATGTGTGCGTTGTGTGTGTGATGCTGGTGTGTGTTCTGTGTGCCATTCTTTGTGACCTGTTTTGCGTTTGCTGGGGTTTGTGTTGTGTGTGCGGTGTGTTGTTTGTCTTTTGTTACACGTAGGGCGTGTTTTCTGGTGTTTGTTGCATGATTGTGTGTTTATTCTATGTTGGGTTACATTTTGTGCGCCGTGTTATTGTGTGTTTCTCTGCTGTGATGTCTGTGATCTGTTGGTTTTGTGCGTGTGGTGGTGTTCGTGTGGTTGTGTGTGTGTTTCCTGTGTGTGGTGTTTCCTCTGTGTTGTGAGTGTTGCATACGTGATGTTTGCGGCTTCGGGTCTTTGTTATTTGTGGTGCGTGTTCTGTGTGTATTTCTCTGTGCTGTGCCGTGCGATTGGTGTGGTTGTGGGTGGCTGTGGGTTGTCCGTTGGTGCACTGTGTCTTTGGGTGTTGCATGCTTTCTGTCTTCAATGTAGCGTGTCGTGTTTGTGGTTCAGTATGTTGTGTGTTCTGTGAATGGCTTTCTGCTTCATGAACATTTAGTGTGCGATGTGACCGCACATGTGCTGTGTGTTGTGCATTGTAGTGTGATCTCGGTTGTGTGTGTGTTGTGCGGGTGCTTCTCTGTTCGTATTGTGTATGTGGTGTGTCCTGTGAGTTTTGCGTGTGCTGTCTGATACGCTTTGTGTATGTGTTTTGTGTTTCGCATTGTGCGGTCGTTGAGGCTCTGTGTGCGCTACACTTTCCGTGTTTTGTGTGATGCGTGCAGTGTGTGAAATGCGTTTTGCGTAAATTCGGTGTTGTTTTTGTGTTTTAGTTTGTGTGTGTGTTGCATGTGGTTTTTTGTATGTGTTGTGTGTTTTGCACGTGTGACTGATCAGTGTGTGGTCCTCTTTGAGAGGCTGTGCGCGTGTGTTTGGCCGTTTGAGCAATGAGCGTAATGTGAGATGTGTGTACTGTGTGTGGTCGTCCTTGGTCAGTGTGCCTCAATGTGTGTGCTGTGTGTACTCTGAGAACTGTGGTTCAAGTGCATTGTGTGCAGTTCTGTGACCCTTGTGCTTGCAGTGTGTTGTTTAGTGTGATGTGCTCTTTGTGCGTAGAGAGGTTTTACGTGTACTCTGGGTTTGCATGTTGTGGGTATTTTGGGTGTGTGTGCTTGTATGTGTTGTGCTGGCGCTTTCCGTGTGTGTTGTGCGTGGCCGTCTGTTTTGTGTGTTCTGTGTGTGTCGTACTGTTTGTCTTGTGTGTCCTTTGTGCTGTCTGTTGTGTTGTATATTCTTGTGCACGGTGTGCTGTGTGTCATTTTGTTTCTGCTTTATGTGTTGCTGTGTGGGTGGGGTGTTATGTGCTAATCTTCGGTGTGTTGTGCGTGTTTGATCTGTGTTGTGTTTGTTGGGTTTGTTGTGTGTGGGGGGTGCTGCTTGCGTTGTTGGTATATGGTAGTGATTTGTGGTGTTTGTGTGTGCTTCTCTGATGTGCTATGTGGTGTGCTGCGTGTTCTTGTGCGTTTCGCGTTGTGTTGCCTGTGATCTGTGCGTCTTGTTTGTTTTCTGCGTGTTGTGTGTGCTGTGTATGTAATGTGCGTGGTATGGGTTCTGTGCTGCTTGTTGGCTGCATTGTTCTCTGTGTTGTTATCAGGGGCGTGCTATGTGCGGTATGTGTGGTTTTGAGTCGTGTGTTGTGTGCATTGAGTGGATCCTGTTGTTTCGCATATTTTTTGCCTTTTCGATGAGTTTCCTGTTGGTGGTTGTGTTCTGAGTCTGGTGCTGTGGCAACCTTTGTGATTTTGGGTGTGGGATGTGTCTTTCTCTGTGTAGTGTGTTGTGTTATGTACTGTGTTGTGGGTTGTGTGATTGCAGTCTACATGCATCCCTGTGTGTTAGGTATGGGGAGGTCTTGTGTGGTCTGGGTATTTTGAGCATTGTGTGTGATTTGAGCATTGTGTGGTGTGTGTGATGTGTGTGTGTGCTTATTGTGTGTGTGTGGTGTGCAGTGTGTTGTCCTGACAGTGTGTGGGCCTGAGTGTGCTCTATCTTGTATGTTTGTGGTTGTGCGTGTTATGTGTAGTTGGTTATATGGACGTTGTGTGTGTTCTTGGCAGTTGTGGTGTGGTTTCGTATGTGCTGTGGGTGTTTTGTGTGTGTGACTGTGATTTGTGTGAGGTGGTGGTAGAGAGGTTGTGTGTGTGTGTGTGTGTGTGTGTGTCTGTTTGAGTTACGTGCATGAGGTGAGACATGTCGACTGCGCTCTTGTGCTTGTTTAGTGTGTCTCATGGTGTCTGCCGTATGTGCCTGTGCAAAGTTTTTCATGTGTTTTGTGAGCAGTTTTGGGCCTTGAGGTATGTGGTGTGAGTCTTGGGACTGCTGTGTTGTGCGTTTCTGAGTTGCGTGTGTGTTCTGCGTTGTGCTCTCCTTTGTGAGGATATGTGTGGTGTGTCTGCATGGTTGTGTGTGTTGCGTGGAATGCATAAAGTGTGTGGTATGTGTGTTCTTTGTCGGTTGTGTGTGTTTTGCCTTGGTGTTATGTGTGTAGCGTGTGTTTTGCGTGAGTGACTGTGATTTGTGCGTGGTTGCGTTTGAGTGGGTTTGTGTGTGGTTGTTATGTGCGTGATAATGTGAGATGTGCGGCCCTGTGTGTGGTTGGGCTTGTTTAGTGTGTCTCATCGTGTGTGCTGTGCATACTCTCTCAAACGGGGTTTGTGTGTTTTGTGAGCAATTATGTGCGTTGCGGTGTGCGTGTGCTGTGTGTCCTGTGACTGTCGTTTTGTTACTTTACGGGTGTTCCGTGAGCGTGCTCTGCGTAGTGCTGTCCTGTGTGGACACGTGCGTGGGGTGTCTGTGCGTGATTGTGCATGTGGTGTGTCGTGTGTGAAATGTGTGCTATGCGTTGTGGTGTGTCGAGTGTGAAATGTGTGCTTTGTGTGTTTTTTTGTTGTTTATGTGTTTTATGTGTGGTTCTGTATGTGTTGTGTGTGATTTGTGTTTGGCTGTGTTTGAGAGTTCGTGTCTGTGTGTGTGTGTGTGTGAGCTTGTGTGTGTCTGTGTTTGAGCTCTGTGTGTGATGCGAGATGTGCTGTCTTCGTGTGGTTTTGCTTGCGTCCTGCGCCGCATTGTGTGTGCTGTGCGTACTTGGTGAACTGTGGTCTTGCCATGAATTGTGTGCTTTTATGCCACTGTGATGTGTGTGCTGTGTATTCTTTCATTTGCGGTGCCATGTGCGTTGTAAGTGGTCGTGTGTGTTCTATGTGTCTTTGTGTGTCTGTGGGTGCTTCTTTGTGTGGTTTGTGTGTGGCAGGTAGTAGTTGCGGCTTTCTGTGTGTGTTGTCTTGTTAATGCTGGTTGCTGTGTGTTACGAGTTGCGATGGTTCTTTTGTGTGTGACGTGTCTCTGTGTTGTGTGAAGTGTTGTTCCGCAATTTGTTTTGTGGTGTGCCTTGTGCTAATGTTTTGATGTGTTTCTTTTAATGTGTGCGTTGTGTGTGTGATGCTGGTGTGTGTTCTGTGTGCCATTCTTTGTGACCTGTTTTGCGTTTGCTGGGGTTTGTGTTGTGTGTGCGGTGTGTTGTTTGTCTTTTGTTACACGTAGGGCGTGTTTTCTGGTGTTTGTTGCATGATTGTGTGTTTATTCTATGTTGGGTTACATTTTGTGCGCCGTGTTATTGTGTGTTTCTCTGCTGTGATGTCTGTGATCTGTTGGTTTTGTGCGTGTGGTGGTGTTCGTGTGGTTGTGTGTGTGTTTCCTGTGTGTGGTGTTTCCTCTGTGTTGTGAGTGTTGCATACGTGATGTTTGCGGCTTCGGGTCTTTGTTATTTGTGGTGCGTGTTCTGTGTGTATTTCTCTGTGCTGTGCCGTGCGATTGGTGTGGTTGTGGGTGGCTGTGGGTTGTCCGTTGGTGCACTGTGTCTTTGGGTGTTGCATGCTTTCTGTCTTCAATGTAGCGTGTCGTGTTTGTGGTTCAGTATGTTGTGTGTTCTGTGAATGGCTTTCTGCTTCATGAACATTTAGTGTGCGATGTGACCGCACATGTGCTGTGTGTTGTGCATTGTAGTGTGATCTCGGTTGTGTGTGTGTTGTGCGGGTGCTTCTCTGTTCGTATTGTGTATGTGGTGTGTCCTGTGAGTTTTGCGTGTGCTGTCTGATACGCTTTGTGTATGTGTTTTGTGTTTCGCATTGTGCGGTCGTTGAGGCTCTGTGTGCGCTACACTTTCCGTGTTTTGTGTGATGCGTGCAGTGTGTGAAATGCGTTTTGCGTAAATTCGGTGTTGTTTTTGTGTTTTAGTTTGTGTGTGTGTTGCATGTGGTTTTTTGTATGTGTTGTGTGTTTTGCACGTGTGACTGATCAGTGTGTGGTCCTCTTTGAGAGGCTGTGCGCGTGTGTTTGGCCGTTTGAGCAATGAGCGTAATGTGAGATGTGTGTACTGTGTGTGGTCGTCCTTGGTCAGTGTGCCTCAATGTGTGTGCTGTGTGTACTCTGAGAACTGTGGTTCAAGTGCATTGTGTGCAGTTCTGTGACCCTTGTGCTTGCAGTGTGTTGTTTAGTGTGATGTGCTCTTTGTGCGTAGAGAGGTTTTACGTGTACTCTGGGTTTGCATGTTGTGGGTATTTTGGGTGTGTGTGCTTGTATGTGTTGTGCTGGCGCTTTCCGTGTGTGTTGTGCGTGGCCGTCTGTTTTGTGTGTTCTGTGTGTGTCGTACTGTTTGTCTTGTGTGTCCTTTGTGCTGTCTGTTGTGTTGTATATTCTTGTGCACGGTGTGCTGTGTGTCATTTTGTTTCTGCTTTATGTGTTGCTGTGTGGGTGGGGTGTTATGTGCTAATCTTCGGTGTGTTGTGCGTGTTTGATCTGTGTTGTGTTTGTTGGGTTTGTTGTGTGTGGGGGGTGCTGCTTGCGTTGTTGGTATATGGTAGTGATTTGTGGTGTTTGTGTGTGCTTCTCTGATGTGCTATGTGGTGTGCTGCGTGTTCTTGTGCGTTTCGCGTTGTGTTGCCTGTGATCTGTGCGTCTTGTTTGTTTTCTGCGTGTTGTGTGTGCTGTGTATGTAATGTGCGTGGTATGGGTTCTGTGCTGCTTGTTGGCTGCATTGTTCTCTGTGTTGTTATCAGGGGCGTGCTATGTGCGGTATGTGTGGTTTTGAGTCGTGTGTTGTGTGCATTGAGTGGATCCTGTTGTTTCGCATATTTTTGCCTTTTCGATGAGTTTCCTGTTGGTGGTTGTGTTCTGTGTCTGGTGCGTGGCCACCTTTGTCATGTTCGGTGTGGGATGTGTCTTTCTCTGTGTAGTGTGTTGTGTTATGTACTGTGTTCTGGGTTGTGTGATTGCAGTCTACATGCATTCCTGTGTGTTAGGTATGGGGAGGTGCTGTGTGGTCTGGGTATTTTGAGCATTGTGTGTGATTTGAGCATTGTGTGGTGTGTGTGATGTGTGTGTGTGCTTATTGTGTGTGTGTGGTGTGCAGTGTGTTGTCCTGACAGTGTGTGGGCCTGAGTGTGCTCTATCTTGTATGTTTGTGGTTGTGCGTGTTATGTGTAGTTGGTTATATGGACGTTGTGTGTGTTCTTGGCAGTTGTGTGTGGTTTCGTATGTGCTGTGGGTGTTTTGTGTGTGTGACTGTGATTTGTGTGAGGTGGTGGTAGAGAGGTTGTGTGTGTGTGTGTGTGTGTGTGTGTGTCTGTTTGAGTTACGTGCATGAGGTGAGACATGTCGACTGCGCTCTTGTGCTTGTTTAGTGTGTCTCATGGTGTCTGCCGTATGTGCCTGTGCAAAGTTTTTCATGTGTTTTGTGAGCAGTTTTGGGCCTTGAGGTATGTGGTGTGAGTCTTGGGACTGCTGTGTTGTGCGTTTCTGAGTTGCGTGTGTGTTCTGCGTTGTGCTCTCCTTTGTGAGGATATGTGTGGTGTGTCTGCATGGTTGTGTGTGTTGCGTGGAATGCATAAAGTGTGTGGTATGTGTGTTCTTTGTCGGTTGTGTGTGTTTTGCCTTGGTGTTATGTGTGTAGCGTGTGTTTTGCGTGAGTGACTGTGATTTGTGCGTGGTTGCGTTTGAGTGGGTTTGTGTGTGGTTGTTATGTGCGTGATAATGTGAGATGTGCGGCCCTGTGTGTGGTTGGGCTTGTTTAGTGTGTCTCATCGTGTGTGCTGTGCATACTCTCTCAAACGGGGTTTGTGTGTTTTGTGAGCAATTATGTGCGTTGCGGTGTGCGTGTGCTGTGTGTCCTGTGACTGTCGTTTTGTTACTTTACGGGTGTTCCGTGAGCGTGCTCTGCGTAGTGCTGTCCTGTGTGGACACGTGCGTGGGGTGTCTGTGCGTGATTGTGCATGTGGTGTGTCGTGTGTGAAATGTGTGCTATGCGTTGTGGTGTGTCGAGTGTGAAATGTGTGCTTTGTGTGTTTTTTTGTTGTTTATGTGTTTTATGTGTGGTTCTGTATGTGTTGTGTGTGATTTGTGTTTGGCTGTGTTTGAGAGTTCGTGTCTGTGTGTGTGTGTGTGTGAGCTTGTGTGTGTCTGTGTTTGAGCTCTGTGTGTGATGCGAGATGTGCTGTCTTCGTGTGGTTTTGCTTGCGTCCTGCGCCGCATTGTGTGTGCTGTGCGTACTTGGTGAACTGTGGTCTTGCCATGAATTGTGTGCTTTTATGCCACTGTGATGTGTGTGCTGTGTATTCTTTCATTTGCGGTGCCATGTGCGTTGTAAGTGGTCGTGTGTGTTCTATGTGTCTTTGTGTGTCTGTGGGTGCTTCTTTGTGTGGTTTGTGTGTGGCAGGTAGTAGTTGCGGCTTTCTGTGTGTGTTGTCTTGTTAATGCTGGTTGCTGTGTGTTACGAGTTGCGATGGTTCTTTTGTGTGTGACGTGTCTCTGTGTTGTGTGAAGTGTTGTTCCGCAATTTGTTTTGTGGTGTGCCTTGTGCTAATGTTTTGATGTGTTTCTTTTAATGTGTGCGTTGTGTGTGTGATGCTGGTGTGTGTTCTGTGTGCCATTCTTTGTGACCTGTTTTGCGTTTGCTGGGGTTTGTGTTGTGTGTGCGGTGTGTTGTTTGTCTTTTGTTACACGTAGGGCGTGTTTTCTGGTGTTTGTTGCATGATTGTGTGTTTATTCTATGTTGGGTTACATTTTGTGCGCCGTGTTATTGTGTGTTTCTCTGCTGTGATGTCTGTGATCTGTTGGTTTTGTGCGTGTGGTGGTGTTCGTGTGGTTGTGTGTGTGTTTCCTGTGTGTGGTGTTTCCTCTGTGTTGTGAGTGTTGCATACGTGATGTTTGCGGCTTCGGGTCTTTGTTATTTGTGGTGCGTGTTCTGTGTGTATTTCTCTGTGCTGTGCCGTGCGATTGGTGTGGTTGTGGGTGGCTGTGGGTTGTCCGTTGGTGCACTGTGTCTTTGGGTGTTGCATGCTTTCTGTCTTCAATGTAGCGTGTCGTGTTTGTGGTTCAGTATGTTGTGTGTTCTGTGAATGGCTTTCTGCTTCATGAACATTTAGTGTGCGATGTGACCGCACATGTGCTGTGTGTTGTGCATTGTAGTGTGATCTCGGTTGTGTGTGTGTTGTGCGGGTGCTTCTCTGTTCGTATTGTGTATGTGGTGTGTCCTGTGAGTTTTGCGTGTGCTGTCTGATACGCTTTGTGTATGTGTTTTGTGTTTCGCATTGTGCGGTCGTTGAGGCTCTGTGTGCGCTACACTTTCCGTGTTTTGTGTGATGCGTGCAGTGTGTGAAATGCGTTTTGCGTAAATTCGGTGTTGTTTTTGTGTTTTAGTTTGTGTGTGTGTTGCATGTGGTTTTTTGTATGTGTTGTGTGTTTTGCACGTGTGACTGATCAGTGTGTGGTCCTCTTTGAGAGGCTGTGCGCGTGTGTTTGGCCGTTTGAGCAATGAGCGTAATGTGAGATGTGTGTACTGTGTGTGGTCGTCCTTGGTCAGTGTGCCTCAATGTGTGTGCTGTGTGTACTCTGAGAACTGTGGTTCAAGTGCATTGTGTGCAGTTCTGTGACCCTTGTGCTTGCAGTGTGTTGTTTAGTGTGATGTGCTCTTTGTGCGTAGAGAGGTTTTACGTGTACTCTGGGTTTGCATGTTGTGGGTATTTTGGGTGTGTGTGCTTGTATGTGTTGTGCTGGCGCTTTCCGTGTGTGTTGTGCGTGGCCGTCTGTTTTGTGTGTTCTGTGTGTGTCGTACTGTTTGTCTTGTGTGTCCTTTGTGCTGTCTGTTGTGTTGTATATTCTTGTGCACGGTGTGCTGTGTGTCATTTTGTTTCTGCTTTATGTGTTGCTGTGTGGGTGGGGTGTTATGTGCTAATCTTCGGTGTGTTGTGCGTGTTTGATCTGTGTTGTGTTTGTTGGGTTTGTTGTGTGTGGGGGGTGCTGCTTGCGTTGTTGGTATATGGTAGTGATTTGTGGTGTTTGTGTGTGCTTCTCTGATGTGCTATGTGGTGTGCTGCGTGTTCTTGTGCGTTTCGCGTTGTGTTGCCTGTGATCTGTGCGTCTTGTTTGTTTTCTGCGTGTTGTGTGTGCTGTGTATGTAATGTGCGTGGTATGGGTTCTGTGCTGCTTGTTGGCTGCATTGTTCTCTGTGTTGTTATCAGGGGCGTGCTATGTGCGGTATGTGTGGTTTTGAGTCGTGTGTTGTGTGCATTGAGTGGATCCTGTTGTTTCGCATATTTTTGCCTTTTCGATGAGTTTCCTGTTGGTGGTTGTGTTCTGTGTCTGGTGCGTGGCCACCTTTGTCATGTTCGGTGTGGGATGTGTCTTTCTCTGTGTAGTGTGTTGTGTTATGTACTGTGTTCTGGGTTGTGTGATTGCAGTCTACATGCATTCCTGTGTGTTAGGTATGGGGAGGTGCTGTGTGGTCTGGGTATTTTGAGCATTGTGTGTGATTTGAGCATTGTGTGGTGTGTGTGATGTGTGTGTGTGCTTATTGTGTGTGTGTGGTGTGCAGTGTGTTGTCCTGACAGTGTGTGGGCCTGAGTGTGCTCTATCTTGTATGTTTGTGGTTGTGCGTGTTATGTGTAGTTGGTTATATGGACGTTGTGTGTGTTCTTGGCAGTTGTGTGTGGTTTCGTATGTGCTGTGGGTGTTTTGTGTGTGTGACTGTGATTTGTGTGAGGTGGTGGTAGAGAGTGTGTGTGTGTGTGTGTGTGTGTGTGTGTGTCTGTTTGAGTTACGTGCATGAGGTGAGACATGTCGACTGCGCTCTTGTGCTTGTTTAGTGTGTCTCATGGTGTCTGCCGTATGTGCCTGTGCAAAGTTTTTCATGTGTTTTGTGAGCAGTTTTGGGCCTTGAGGTATGTGGTGTGAGTCTTGGGACTGCTGTGTTGTGCGTTTCTGAGTTGCGTGTGTGTTCTGCGTTGTGCTCTCCTTTGTGAGGATATGTGTGGTGTGTCTGCATGGTTGTGTGTGTTGCGTGGAATGCATAAAGTGTGTGGTATGTGTGTTCTTTGTCGGTTGTGTGTGTTTTGCCTTGGTGTTATGTGTGTAGCGTGTGTTTTGCGTGAGTGACTGTGATTTGTGCGTGGTTGCGTTTGAGTGGGTTTGTGTGTGGTTGTTATGTGCGTGATAATGTGAGATGTGCGGCCCTGTGTGTGGTTGGGCTTGTTTAGTGTGTCTCATCGTGTGTGCTGTGCATACTCTCTCAAACGGGGTTTGTGTGTTTTGTGAGCAATTATGTGCGTTGCGGTGTGCGTGTGCTGTGTGTCCTGTGACTGTCGTTTTGTTACTTTACGGGTGTTCCGTGAGCGTGCTCTGCGTAGTGCTGTCCTGTGTGGACACGTGCGTGGGGTGTCTGTGCGTGATTGTGCATGTGGTGTGTCGTGTGTGAAATGTGTGCTATGCGTTGTGGTGTGTCGAGTGTGAAATGTGTGCTTTGTGTGTTTTTTTGTTGTTTATGTGTTTTATGTGTGGTTCTGTATGTGTTGTGTGTGATTTGTGTTTGGCTGTGTTTGAGAGTTCGTGTCTGTGTGTGTGTGTGTGTGAGCTTGTGTGTGTCTGTGTTTGAGCTCTGTGTGTGATGCGAGATGTGCTGTCTTCGTGTGGTTTTGCTTGCGTCCTGCGCCGCATTGTGTGTGCTGTGCGTACTTGGTGAACTGTGGTCTTGCCATGAATTGTGTGCTTTTATGCCACTGTGATGTGTGTGCTGTGTATTCTTTCATTTGCGGTGCCATGTGCGTTGTAAGTGGTCGTGTGTGTTCTATGTGTCTTTGTGTGTCTGTGGGTGCTTCTTTGTGTGGTTTGTGTGTGGCAGGTAGTAGTTGCGGCTTTCTGTGTGTGTTGTCTTGTTAATGCTGGTTGCTGTGTGTTACGAGTTGCGATGGTTCTTTTGTGTGTGACGTGTCTCTGTGTTGTGTGAAGTGTTGTTCCGCAATTTGTTTTGTGGTGTGCCTTGTGCTAATGTTTTGATGTGTTTCTTTTAATGTGTGCGTTGTGTGTGTGATGCTGGTGTGTGTTCTGTGTGCCATTCTTTGTGACCTGTTTTGCGTTTGCTGGGGTTTGTGTTGTGTGTGCGGTGTGTTGTTTGTCTTTTGTTACACGTAGGGCGTGTTTTCTGGTGTTTGTTGCATGATTGTGTGTTTATTCTATGTTGGGTTACATTTTGTGCGCCGTGTTATTGTGTGTTTCTCTGCTGTGATGTCTGTGATCTGTTGGTTTTGTGCGTGTGGTGGTGTTCGTGTGGTTGTGTGTGTGTTTCCTGTGTGTGGTGTTTCCTCTGTGTTGTGAGTGTTGCATACGTGATGTTTGCGGCTTCGGGTCTTTGTTATTTGTGGTGCGTGTTCTGTGTGTATTTCTCTGTGCTGTGCCGTGCGATTGGTGTGGTTGTGGGTGGCTGTGGGTTGTCCGTTGGTGCACTGTGTCTTTGGGTGTTGCATGCTTTCTGTCTTCAATGTAGCGTGTCGTGTTTGTGGTTCAGTATGTTGTGTGTTCTGTGAATGGCTTTCTGCTTCATGAACATTTAGTGTGCGATGTGACCGCACATGTGCTGTGTGTTGTGCATTGTAGTGTGATCTCGGTTGTGTGTGTGTTGTGCGGGTGCTTCTCTGTTCGTATTGTGTATGTGGTGTGTCCTGTGAGTTTTGCGTGTGCTGTCTGATACGCTTTGTGTATGTGTTTTGTGTTTCGCATTGTGCGGTCGTTGAGGCTCTGTGTGCGCTACACTTTCCGTGTTTTGTGTGATGCGTGCAGTGTGTGAAATGCGTTTTGCGTAAATTCGGTGTTGTTTTTGTGTTTTAGTTTGTGTGTGTGTTGCATGTGGTTTTTTGTATGTGTTGTGTGTTTTGCACGTGTGACTGATCAGTGTGTGGTCCTCTTTGAGAGGCTGTGCGCGTGTGTTTGGCCGTTTGAGCAATGAGCGTAATGTGAGATGTGTGTACTGTGTGTGGTCGTCCTTGGTCAGTGTGCCTCAATGTGTGTGCTGTGTGTACTCTGAGAACTGTGGTTCAAGTGCATTGTGTGCAGTTCTGTGACCCTTGTGCTTGCAGTGTGTTGTTTAGTGTGATGTGCTCTTTGTGCGTAGAGAGGTTTTACGTGTACTCTGGGTTTGCATGTTGTGGGTATTTTGGGTGTGTGTGCTTGTATGTGTTGTGCTGGCGCTTTCCGTGTGTGTTGTGCGTGGCCGTCTGTTTTGTGTGTTCTGTGTGTGTCGTACTGTTTGTCTTGTGTGTCCTTTGTGCTGTCTGTTGTGTTGTATATTCTTGTGCACGGTGTGCTGTGTGTCATTTTGTTTCTGCTTTATGTGTTGCTGTGTGGGTGGGGTGTTATGTGCTAATCTTCGGTGTGTTGTGCGTGTTTGATCTGTGTTGTGTTTGTTGGGTTTGTTGTGTGTGGGGGGTGCTGCTTGCGTTGTTGGTATATGGTAGTGATTTGTGGTGTTTGTGTGTGCTTCTCTGATGTGCTATGTGGTGTGCTGCGTGTTCTTGTGCGTTTCGCGTTGTGTTGCCTGTGATCTGTGCGTCTTGTTTGTTTTCTGCGTGTTGTGTGTGCTGTGTATGTAATGTGCGTGGTATGGGTTCTGTGCTGCTTGTTGGCTGCATTGTTCTCTGTGTTGTTATCAGGGGCGTGCTATGTGCGGTATGTGTGGTTTTGAGTCGTGTGTTGTGTGCATTGAGTGGATCCTGTTGTTTCGCATATTTTTGCCTTTTCGATGAGTTTCCTGTTGGTGGTTGTGTTCTGTGTCTGGTGCGTGGCCACCTTTGTCATGTTCGGTGTGGGATGTGTCTTTCTCTGTGTAGTGTGTTGTGTTATGTACTGTGTTCTGGGTTGTGTGATTGCAGTCTACATGCATTCCTGTGTGTTAGGTATGGGGAGGTGCTGTGTGGTCTGGGTATTTTGAGCATTGTGTGTGATTTGAGCATTGTGTGGTGTGTGTGATGTGTGTGTGTGCTTATTGTGTGTGTGTGGTGTGCAGTGTGTTGTCCTGACAGTGTGTGGGCCTGAGTGTGCTCTATCTTGTATGTTTGTGGTTGTGCGTGTTATGTGTAGTTGGTTATATGGACGTTGTGTGTGTTCTTGGCAGTTGTGTGTGGTTTCGTATGTGCTGTGGGTGTTTTGTGTGTGTGACTGTGATTTGTGTGAGGTGGTGGTAGAGAGGTGTGTGTGTGTGTGTGTGTGTGTGTGTGTCTGTTTGAGTACGTGCATGAGGTGAGACATGTCGACTGCGCTCTTGTGCTTGTTTAGTGTGTCTCATGGTGTCTGCCGTATGTGCCTGTGCAAAGTTTTTCATGTGTTTTGTGAGCAGTTTTGGGCCTTGAGGTATGTGGTGTGAGTCTTGGGACTGCTGTGTTGTGCGTTTCTGAGTTGCGTGTGTGTTCTGCGTTGTGCTCTCCTTTGTGAGGATATGTGTGGTGTGTCTGCATGGTTGTGTGTGTTGCGTGGAATGCATAAAGTGTGTGGTATGTGTGTTCTTTGTCGGTTGTGTGTGTTTTGCCTTGGTGTTATGTGTGTAGCGTGTGTTTTGCGTGAGTGACTGTGATTTGTGCGTGGTTGCGTTTGAGTGGGTTTGTGTGTGGTTGTTATGTGCGTGATAATGTGAGATGTGCGGCCCTGTGTGTGGTTGGGCTTGTTTAGTGTGTCTCATCGTGTGTGCTGTGCATACTCTCTCAAACGGGGTTTGTGTGTTTTGTGAGCAATTATGTGCGTTGCGGTGTGCGTGTGCTGTGTGTCCTGTGACTGTCGTTTTGTTACTTTACGGGTGTTCCGTGAGCGTGCTCTGCGTAGTGCTGTCCTGTGTGGACACGTGCGTGGGGTGTCTGTGCGTGATTGTGCATGTGGTGTGTCGTGTGTGAAATGTGTGCTATGCGTTGTGGTGTGTCGAGTGTGAAATGTGTGCTTTGTGTGTTTTTTTGTTGTTTATGTGTTTTATGTGTGGTTCTGTATGTGTTGTGTGTGATTTGTGTTTGGCTGTGTTTGAGAGTTCGTGTCTGTGTGTGTGTGTGTGTGAGCTTGTGTGTGTCTGTGTTTGAGCTCTGTGTGTGATGCGAGATGTGCTGTCTTCGTGTGGTTTTGCTTGCGTCCTGCGCCGCATTGTGTGTGCTGTGCGTACTTGGTGAACTGTGGTCTTGCCATGAATTGTGTGCTTTTATGCCACTGTGATGTGTGTGCTGTGTATTCTTTCATTTGCGGTGCCATGTGCGTTGTAAGTGGTCGTGTGTGTTCTATGTGTCTTTGTGTGTCTGTGGGTGCTTCTTTGTGTGGTTTGTGTGTGGCAGGTAGTAGTTGCGGCTTTCTGTGTGTGTTGTCTTGTTAATGCTGGTTGCTGTGTGTTACGAGTTGCGATGGTTCTTTTGTGTGTGACGTGTCTCTGTGTTGTGTGAAGTGTTGTTCCGCAATTTGTTTTGTGGTGTGCCTTGTGCTAATGTTTTGATGTGTTTCTTTTAATGTGTGCGTTGTGTGTGTGATGCTGGTGTGTGTTCTGTGTGCCATTCTTTGTGACCTGTTTTGCGTTTGCTGGGGTTTGTGTTGTGTGTGCGGTGTGTTGTTTGTCTTTTGTTACACGTAGGGCGTGTTTTCTGGTGTTTGTTGCATGATTGTGTGTTTATTCTATGTTGGGTTACATTTTGTGCGCCGTGTTATTGTGTGTTTCTCTGCTGTGATGTCTGTGATCTGTTGGTTTTGTGCGTGTGGTGGTGTTCGTGTGGTTGTGTGTGTGTTTCCTGTGTGTGGTGTTTCCTCTGTGTTGTGAGTGTTGCATACGTGATGTTTGCGGCTTCGGGTCTTTGTTATTTGTGGTGCGTGTTCTGTGTGTATTTCTCTGTGCTGTGCCGTGCGATTGGTGTGGTTGTGGGTGGCTGTGGGTTGTCCGTTGGTGCACTGTGTCTTTGGGTGTTGCATGCTTTCTGTCTTCAATGTAGCGTGTCGTGTTTGTGGTTCAGTATGTTGTGTGTTCTGTGAATGGCTTTCTGCTTCATGAACATTTAGTGTGCGATGTGACCGCACATGTGCTGTGTGTTGTGCATTGTAGTGTGATCTCGGTTGTGTGTGTGTTGTGCGGGTGCTTCTCTGTTCGTATTGTGTATGTGGTGTGTCCTGTGAGTTTTGCGTGTGCTGTCTGATACGCTTTGTGTATGTGTTTTGTGTTTCGCATTGTGCGGTCGTTGAGGCTCTGTGTGCGCTACACTTTCCGTGTTTTGTGTGATGCGTGCAGTGTGTGAAATGCGTTTTGCGTAAATTCGGTGTTGTTTTTGTGTTTTAGTTTGTGTGTGTGTTGCATGTGGTTTTTTGTATGTGTTGTGTGTTTTGCACGTGTGACTGATCAGTGTGTGGTCCTCTTTGAGAGGCTGTGCGCGTGTGTTTGGCCGTTTGAGCAATGAGCGTAATGTGAGATGTGTGTACTGTGTGTGGTCGTCCTTGGTCAGTGTGCCTCAATGTGTGTGCTGTGTGTACTCTGAGAACTGTGGTTCAAGTGCATTGTGTGCAGTTCTGTGACCCTTGTGCTTGCAGTGTGTTGTTTAGTGTGATGTGCTCTTTGTGCGTAGAGAGGTTTTACGTGTACTCTGGGTTTGCATGTTGTGGGTATTTTGGGTGTGTGTGCTTGTATGTGTTGTGCTGGCGCTTTCCGTGTGTGTTGTGCGTGGCCGTCTGTTTTGTGTGTTCTGTGTGTGTCGTACTGTTTGTCTTGTGTGTCCTTTGTGCTGTCTGTTGTGTTGTATATTCTTGTGCACGGTGTGCTGTGTGTCATTTTGTTTCTGCTTTATGTGTTGCTGTGTGGGTGGGGTGTTATGTGCTAATCTTCGGTGTGTTGTGCGTGTTTGATCTGTGTTGTGTTTGTTGGGTTTGTTGTGTGTGGGGGGTGCTGCTTGCGTTGTTGGTATATGGTAGTGATTTGTGGTGTTTGTGTGTGCTTCTCTGATGTGCTATGTGGTGTGCTGCGTGTTCTTGTGCGTTTCGCGTTGTGTTGCCTGTGATCTGTGCGTCTTGTTTGTTTTCTGCGTGTTGTGTGTGCTGTGTATGTAATGTGCGTGGTATGGGTTCTGTGCTGCTTGTTGGCTGCATTGTTCTCTGTGTTGTTATCAGGGGCGTGCTATGTGCGGTATGTGTGGTTTTGAGTCGTGTGTTGTGTGCATTGAGTGGATCCTGTTGTTTCGCATATTTTTGCCTTTTCGATGAGTTTCCTGTTGGTGGTTGTGTTCTGTGTCTGGTGCGTGGCCACCTTTGTCATGTTCGGTGTGGGATGTGTCTTTCTCTGTGTAGTGTGTTGTGTTATGTACTGTGTTCTGGGTTGTGTGATTGCAGTCTACATGCATTCCTGTGTGTTAGGTATGGGGAGGTGCTGTGTGGTCTGGGTATTTTGAGCATTGTGTGTGATTTGAGCATTGTGTGGTGTGTGTGATGTGTGTGTGTGCTTATTGTGTGTGTGTGGTGTGCAGTGTGTTGTCCTGACAGTGTGTGGGCCTGAGTGTGCTCTATCTTGTATGTTTGTGGTTGTGCGTGTTATGTGTAGTTGGTTATATGGACGTTGTGTGTGTTCTTGGCAGTTGTGTGTGGTTTCGTATGTGCTGTGGGTGTTTTGTGTGTGTGACTGTGATTTGTGTGAGGTGGTGGTAGAGAGGTTGTGTGTGTGTGTGTGTGTGTGTGTGTGTGTTTGTCTGTTTGAGTTACGTGCATGAGGTGAGACATGTCGACTGCGCTCTTGTGCTTGTTTAGTGTGTCTCATGGTGTCTGCCGTATGTGCCTGTGCAAAGTTTTTCATGTGTTTTGTGAGCAGTTTTGGGCCTTGAGGTATGTGGTGTGAGTCTTGGGACTGCTGTGTTGTGCGTTTCTGAGTTGCGTGTGTGTTCTGCGTTGTGCTCTCCTTTGTGAGGATATGTGTGGTGTGTCTGCATGGTTGTGTGTGTTGCGTGGAATGCATAAAGTGTGTGGTATGTGTGTTCTTTGTCGGTTGTGTGTGTTTTGCCTTGGTGTTATGTGTGTAGCGTGTGTTTTGCGTGAGTGACTGTGATTTGTGCGTGGTTGCGTTTGAGTGGGTTTGTGTGTGGTTGTTATGTGCGTGATAATGTGAGATGTGCGGCCCTGTGTGTGGTTGGGCTTGTTTAGTGTGTCTCATCGTGTGTGCTGTGCATACTCTCTCAAACGGGGTTTGTGTGTTTTGTGAGCAATTATGTGCGTTGCGGTGTGCGTGTGCTGTGTGTCCTGTGACTGTCGTTTTGTTACTTTACGGGTGTTCCGTGAGCGTGCTCTGCGTAGTGCTGTCCTGTGTGGACACGTGCGTGGGGTGTCTGTGCGTGATTGTGCATGTGGTGTGTCGTGTGTGAAATGTGTGCTATGCGTTGTGGTGTGTCGAGTGTGAAATGTGTGCTTTGTGTGTTTTTTTGTTGTTTATGTGTTTTATGTGTGGTTCTGTATGTGTTGTGTGTGATTTGTGTTTGGCTGTGTTTGAGAGTTCGTGTCTGTGTGTGTGTGTGTGTGAGCTTGTGTGTGTCTGTGTTTGAGCTCTGTGTGTGATGCGAGATGTGCTGTCTTCGTGTGGTTTTGCTTGCGTCCTGCGCCGCATTGTGTGTGCTGTGCGTACTTGGTGAACTGTGGTCTTGCCATGAATTGTGTGCTTTTATGCCACTGTGATGTGTGTGCTGTGTATTCTTTCATTTGCGGTGCCATGTGCGTTGTAAGTGGTCGTGTGTGTTCTATGTGTCTTTGTGTGTCTGTGGGTGCTTCTTTGTGTGGTTTGTGTGTGGCAGGTAGTAGTTGCGGCTTTCTGTGTGTGTTGTCTTGTTAATGCTGGTTGCTGTGTGTTACGAGTTGCGATGGTTCTTTTGTGTGTGACGTGTCTCTGTGTTGTGTGAAGTGTTGTTCCGCAATTTGTTTTGTGGTGTGCCTTGTGCTAATGTTTTGATGTGTTTCTTTTAATGTGTGCGTTGTGTGTGTGATGCTGGTGTGTGTTCTGTGTGCCATTCTTTGTGACCTGTTTTGCGTTTGCTGGGGTTTGTGTTGTGTGTGCGGTGTGTTGTTTGTCTTTTGTTACACGTAGGGCGTGTTTTCTGGTGTTTGTTGCATGATTGTGTGTTTATTCTATGTTGGGTTACATTTTGTGCGCCGTGTTATTGTGTGTTTCTCTGCTGTGATGTCTGTGATCTGTTGGTTTTGTGCGTGTGGTGGTGTTCGTGTGGTTGTGTGTGTGTTTCCTGTGTGTGGTGTTTCCTCTGTGTTGTGAGTGTTGCATACGTGATGTTTGCGGCTTCGGGTCTTTGTTATTTGTGGTGCGTGTTCTGTGTGTATTTCTCTGTGCTGTGCCGTGCGATTGGTGTGGTTGTGGGTGGCTGTGGGTTGTCCGTTGGTGCACTGTGTCTTTGGGTGTTGCATGCTTTCTGTCTTCAATGTAGCGTGTCGTGTTTGTGGTTCAGTATGTTGTGTGTTCTGTGAATGGCTTTCTGCTTCATGAACATTTAGTGTGCGATGTGACCGCACATGTGCTGTGTGTTGTGCATTGTAGTGTGATCTCGGTTGTGTGTGTGTTGTGCGGGTGCTTCTCTGTTCGTATTGTGTATGTGGTGTGTCCTGTGAGTTTTGCGTGTGCTGTCTGATACGCTTTGTGTATGTGTTTTGTGTTTCGCATTGTGCGGTCGTTGAGGCTCTGTGTGCGCTACACTTTCCGTGTTTTGTGTGATGCGTGCAGTGTGTGAAATGCGTTTTGCGTAAATTCGGTGTTGTTTTTGTGTTTTAGTTTGTGTGTGTGTTGCATGTGGTTTTTTGTATGTGTTGTGTGTTTTGCACGTGTGACTGATCAGTGTGTGGTCCTCTTTGAGAGGCTGTGCGCGTGTGTTTGGCCGTTTGAGCAATGAGCGTAATGTGAGATGTGTGTACTGTGTGTGGTCGTCCTTGGTCAGTGTGCCTCAATGTGTGTGCTGTGTGTACTCTGAGAACTGTGGTTCAAGTGCATTGTGTGCAGTTCTGTGACCCTTGTGCTTGCAGTGTGTTGTTTAGTGTGATGTGCTCTTTGTGCGTAGAGAGGTTTTACGTGTACTCTGGGTTTGCATGTTGTGGGTATTTTGGGTGTGTGTGCTTGTATGTGTTGTGCTGGCGCTTTCCGTGTGTGTTGTGCGTGGCCGTCTGTTTTGTGTGTTCTGTGTGTGTCGTACTGTTTGTCTTGTGTGTCCTTTGTGCTGTCTGTTGTGTTGTATATTCTTGTGCACGGTGTGCTGTGTGTCATTTTGTTTCTGCTTTATGTGTTGCTGTGTGGGTGGGGTGTTATGTGCTAATCTTCGGTGTGTTGTGCGTGTTTGATCTGTGTTGTGTTTGTTGGGTTTGTTGTGTGTGGGGGGTGCTGCTTGCGTTGTTGGTATATGGTAGTGATTTGTGGTGTTTGTGTGTGCTTCTCTGATGTGCTATGTGGTGTGCTGCGTGTTCTTGTGCGTTTCGCGTTGTGTTGCCTGTGATCTGTGCGTCTTGTTTGTTTTCTGCGTGTTGTGTGTGCTGTGTATGTAATGTGCGTGGTATGGGTTCTGTGCTGCTTGTTGGCTGCATTGTTCTCTGTGTTGTTATCAGGGGCGTGCTATGTGCGGTATGTGTGGTTTTGAGTCGTGTGTTGTGTGCATTGAGTGGATCCTGTTGTTTCGCATATTTTTGCCTTTTCGATGAGTTTCCTGTTGGTGGTTGTGTTCTGTGTCTGGTGCGTGGCCACCTTTGTCATGTTCGGTGTGGGATGTGTCTTTCTCTGTGTAGTGTGTTGTGTTATGTACTGTGTTCTGGGTTGTGTGATTGCAGTCTACATGCATTCCTGTGTGTTAGGTATGGGGAGGTGCTGTGTGGTCTGGGTATTTTGAGCATTGTGTGTGATTTGAGCATTGTGTGGTGTGTGTGATGTGTGTGTGTGCTTATTGTGTGTGTGTGGTGTGCAGTGTGTTGTCCTGACAGTGTGTGGGCCTGAGTGTGCTCTATCTTGTATGTTTGTGGTTGTGCGTGTTATGTGTAGTTGGTTATATGGACGTTGTGTGTGTTCTTGGCAGTTGTGTGTGGTTTCGTATGTGCTGTGGGTGTTTTGTGTGTGTGACTGTGATTTGTGTGAGGTGGTGGTAGAGAGGTTGTGTGTGTGTGTGTGTGTGTGTGTGTGTGTTTGTCTGTTTGAGTTACGTGCATGAGGTGAGACATGTCGACTGCGCTCTTGTGCTTGTTTAGTGTGTCTCATGGTGTCTGCCGTATGTGCCTGTGCAAAGTTTTTCATGTGTTTTGTGAGCAGTTTTGGGCCTTGAGGTATGTGGTGTGAGTCTTGGGACTGCTGTGTTGTGCGTTTCTGAGTTGCGTGTGTGTTCTGCGTTGTGCTCTCCTTTGTGAGGATATGTGTGGTGTGTCTGCATGGTTGTGTGTGTTGCGTGGAATGCATAAAGTGTGTGGTATGTGTGTTCTTTGTCGGTTGTGTGTGTTTTGCCTTGGTGTTATGTGTGTAGCGTGTGTTTTGCGTGAGTGACTGTGATTTGTGCGTGGTTGCGTTTGAGTGGGTTTGTGTGTGGTTGTTATGTGCGTGATAATGTGAGATGTGCGGCCCTGTGTGTGGTTGGGCTTGTTTAGTGTGTCTCATCGTGTGTGCTGTGCATACTCTCTCAAACGGGGTTTGTGTGTTTTGTGAGCAATTATGTGCGTTGCGGTGTGCGTGTGCTGTGTGTCCTGTGACTGTCGTTTTGTTACTTTACGGGTGTTCCGTGAGCGTGCTCTGCGTAGTGCTGTCCTGTGTGGACACGTGCGTGGGGTGTCTGTGCGTGATTGTGCATGTGGTGTGTCGTGTGTGAAATGTGTGCTATGCGTTGTGGTGTGTCGAGTGTGAAATGTGTGCTTTGTGTGTTTTTTTGTTGTTTATGTGTTTTATGTGTGGTTCTGTATGTGTTGTGTGTGATTTGTGTTTGGCTGTGTTTGAGAGTTCGTGTCTGTGTGTGTGTGTGTGTGAGCTTGTGTGTGTCTGTGTTTGAGCTCTGTGTGTGATGCGAGATGTGCTGTCTTCGTGTGGTTTTGCTTGCGTCCTGCGCCGCATTGTGTGTGCTGTGCGTACTTGGTGAACTGTGGTCTTGCCATGAATTGTGTGCTTTTATGCCACTGTGATGTGTGTGCTGTGTATTCTTTCATTTGCGGTGCCATGTGCGTTGTAAGTGGTCGTGTGTGTTCTATGTGTCTTTGTGTGTCTGTGGGTGCTTCTTTGTGTGGTTTGTGTGTGGCAGGTAGTAGTTGCGGCTTTCTGTGTGTGTTGTCTTGTTAATGCTGGTTGCTGTGTGTTACGAGTTGCGATGGTTCTTTTGTGTGTGACGTGTCTCTGTGTTGTGTGAAGTGTTGTTCCGCAATTTGTTTTGTGGTGTGCCTTGTGCTAATGTTTTGATGTGTTTCTTTTAATGTGTGCGTTGTGTGTGTGATGCTGGTGTGTGTTCTGTGTGCCATTCTTTGTGACCTGTTTTGCGTTTGCTGGGGTTTGTGTTGTGTGTGCGGTGTGTTGTTTGTCTTTTGTTACACGTAGGGCGTGTTTTCTGGTGTTTGTTGCATGATTGTGTGTTTATTCTATGTTGGGTTACATTTTGTGCGCCGTGTTATTGTGTGTTTCTCTGCTGTGATGTCTGTGATCTGTTGGTTTTGTGCGTGTGGTGGTGTTCGTGTGGTTGTGTGTGTGTTTCCTGTGTGTGGTGTTTCCTCTGTGTTGTGAGTGTTGCATACGTGATGTTTGCGGCTTCGGGTCTTTGTTATTTGTGGTGCGTGTTCTGTGTGTATTTCTCTGTGCTGTGCCGTGCGATTGGTGTGGTTGTGGGTGGCTGTGGGTTGTCCGTTGGTGCACTGTGTCTTTGGGTGTTGCATGCTTTCTGTCTTCAATGTAGCGTGTCGTGTTTGTGGTTCAGTATGTTGTGTGTTCTGTGAATGGCTTTCTGCTTCATGAACATTTAGTGTGCGATGTGACCGCACATGTGCTGTGTGTTGTGCATTGTAGTGTGATCTCGGTTGTGTGTGTGTTGTGCGGGTGCTTCTCTGTTCGTATTGTGTATGTGGTGTGTCCTGTGAGTTTTGCGTGTGCTGTCTGATACGCTTTGTGTATGTGTTTTGTGTTTCGCATTGTGCGGTCGTTGAGGCTCTGTGTGCGCTACACTTTCCGTGTTTTGTGTGATGCGTGCAGTGTGTGAAATGCGTTTTGCGTAAATTCGGTGTTGTTTTTGTGTTTTAGTTTGTGTGTGTGTTGCATGTGGTTTTTTGTATGTGTTGTGTGTTTTGCACGTGTGACTGATCAGTGTGTGGTCCTCTTTGAGAGGCTGTGCGCGTGTGTTTGGCCGTTTGAGCAATGAGCGTAATGTGAGATGTGTGTACTGTGTGTGGTCGTCCTTGGTCAGTGTGCCTCAATGTGTGTGCTGTGTGTACTCTGAGAACTGTGGTTCAAGTGCATTGTGTGCAGTTCTGTGACCCTTGTGCTTGCAGTGTGTTGTTTAGTGTGATGTGCTCTTTGTGCGTAGAGAGGTTTTACGTGTACTCTGGGTTTGCATGTTGTGGGTATTTTGGGTGTGTGTGCTTGTATGTGTTGTGCTGGCGCTTTCCGTGTGTGTTGTGCGTGGCCGTCTGTTTTGTGTGTTCTGTGTGTGTCGTACTGTTTGTCTTGTGTGTCCTTTGTGCTGTCTGTTGTGTTGTATATTCTTGTGCACGGTGTGCTGTGTGTCATTTTGTTTCTGCTTTATGTGTTGCTGTGTGGGTGGGGTGTTATGTGCTAATCTTCGGTGTGTTGTGCGTGTTTGATCTGTGTTGTGTTTGTTGGGTTTGTTGTGTGTGGGGGGTGCTGCTTGCGTTGTTGGTATATGGTAGTGATTTGTGGTGTTTGTGTGTGCTTCTCTGATGTGCTATGTGGTGTGCTGCGTGTTCTTGTGCGTTTCGCGTTGTGTTGCCTGTGATCTGTGCGTCTTGTTTGTTTTCTGCGTGTTGTGTGTGCTGTGTATGTAATGTGCGTGGTATGGGTTCTGTGCTGCTTGTTGGCTGCATTGTTCTCTGTGTTGTTATCAGGGGCGTGCTATGTGCGGTATGTGTGGTTTTGAGTCGTGTGTTGTGTGCATTGAGTGGATCCTGTTGTTTCGCATATTTTTGCCTTTTCGATGAGTTTCCTGTTGGTGGTTGTGTTCTGTGTCTGGTGCGTGGCCACCTTTGTCATGTTCGGTGTGGGATGTGTCTTTCTCTGTGTAGTGTGTTGTGTTATGTACTGTGTTCTGGGTTGTGTGATTGCAGTCTACATGCATTCCTGTGTGTTAGGTATGGGGAGGTGCTGTGTGGTCTGGGTATTTTGAGCATTGTGTGTGATTTGAGCATTGTGTGGTGTGTGTGATGTGTGTGTGTGCTTATTGTGTGTGTGTGGTGTGCAGTGTGTTGTCCTGACAGTGTGTGGGCCTGAGTGTGCTCTATCTTGTATGTTTGTGGTTGTGCGTGTTATGTGTAGTTGGTTATATGGACGTTGTGTGTGTTCTTGGCAGTTGTGTGTGGTTTCGTATGTGCTGTGGGTGTTTTGTGTGTGTGACTGTGATTTGTGTGAGGTGGTGGTAGAGAGGTTGTGTGTGTGTGTGTGTGTGTGTGTGTGTGTTTGTCTGTTTGAGTTACGTGCATGAGGTGAGACATGTCGACTGCGCTCTTGTGCTTGTTTAGTGTGTCTCATGGTGTCTGCCGTATGTGCCTGTGCAAAGTTTTTCATGTGTTTTGTGAGCAGTTTTGGGCCTTGAGGTATGTGGTGTGAGTCTTGGGACTGCTGTGTTGTGCGTTTCTGAGTTGCGTGTGTGTTCTGCGTTGTGCTCTCCTTTGTGAGGATATGTGTGGTGTGTCTGCATGGTTGTGTGTGTTGCGTGGAATGCATAAAGTGTGTGGTATGTGTGTTCTTTGTCGGTTGTGTGTGTTTTGCCTTGGTGTTATGTGTGTAGCGTGTGTTTTGCGTGAGTGACTGTGATTTGTGCGTGGTTGCGTTTGAGTGGGTTTGTGTGTGGTTGTTATGTGCGTGATAACGTGAGATGTGCGGCCCTGTGTGTGGTTGGGCTTGTTTAGTGTGTCTCATCGTGTGTGCTGTGCATACTCTCTCAAACGGGGTTTGTGTGTTTTGTGAGCAATTATGTGCGTTGCGGTGTGCGTGTGCTGTGTGTCCTGTGACTGTCGTTTTGTTACTTTACGGGTGTTCCGTGAGCGTGCTCTGCGTAGTGCTGTCCTGTGTGGACACGTGCGTGGGGTGTCTGTGCGTGATTGTGCATGTGGTGTGTCGTGTGTGAAATGTGTGCTATGCGTTGTGGTGTGTCGAGTGTGAAATGTGTGCTTTGTGTGTTTTTTTGTTGTTTATGTGTTTTATGTGTGGTTCTGTATGTGTTGTGTGTGATTTGTGTTTGGCTGTGTTTGAGAGTTCGTGTCTGTGTGTGTGTGTGTGTGAGCTTGTGTGTGTCTGTGTTTGAGCTCTGTGTGTGATGCGAGATGTGCTGTCTTCGTGTGGTTTTGCTTGCGTCCTGCGCCGCATTGTGTGTGCTGTGCGTACTTGGTGAACTGTGGTCTTGCCATGAATTGTGTGCTTTTATGCCACTGTGATGTGTGTGCTGTGTATTCTTTCATTTGCGGTGCCATGTGCGTTGTAAGTGGTCGTGTGTGTTCTATGTGTCTTTGTGTGTCTGTGGGTGCTTCTTTGTGTGGTTTGTGTGTGGCAGGTAGTAGTTGCGGCTTTCTGTGTGTGTTGTCTTGTTAATGCTGGTTGCTGTGTGTTACGAGTTGCGATGGTTCTTTTGTGTGTGACGTGTCTCTGTGTTGTGTGAAGTGTTGTTCCGCAATTTGTTTTGTGGTGTGCCTTGTGCTAATGTTTTGATGTGTTTCTTTTAATGTGTGCGTTGTGTGTGTGATGCTGGTGTGTGTTCTGTGTGCCATTCTTTGTGACCTGTTTTGCGTTTGCTGGGGTTTGTGTTGTGTGTGCGGTGTGTTGTTTGTCTTTTGTTACACGTAGGGCGTGTTTTCTGGTGTTTGTTGCATGATTGTGTGTTTATTCTATGTTGGGTTACATTTTGTGCGCCGTGTTATTGTGTGTTTCTCTGCTGTGATGTCTGTGATCTGTTGGTTTTGTGCGTGTGGTGGTGTTCGTGTGGTTGTGTGTGTGTTTCCTGTGTGTGGTGTTTCCTCTGTGTTGTGAGTGTTGCATACGTGATGTTTGCGGCTTCGGGTCTTTGTTATTTGTGGTGCGTGTTCTGTGTGTATTTCTCTGTGCTGTGCCGTGCGATTGGTGTGGTTGTGGGTGGCTGTGGGTTGTCCGTTGGTGCACTGTGTCTTTGGGTGTTGCATGCTTTCTGTCTTCAATGTAGCGTGTCGTGTTTGTGGTTCAGTATGTTGTGTGTTCTGTGAATGGCTTTCTGCTTCATGAACATTTAGTGTGCGATGTGACCGCACATGTGCTGTGTGTTGTGCATTGTAGTGTGATCTCGGTTGTGTGTGTGTTGTGCGGGTGCTTCTCTGTTCGTATTGTGTATGTGGTGTGTCCTGTGAGTTTTGCGTGTGCTGTCTGATACGCTTTGTGTATGTGTTTTGTGTTTCGCATTGTGCGGTCGTTGAGGCTCTGTGTGCGCTACACTTTCCGTGTTTTGTGTGATGCGTGCAGTGTGTGAAATGCGTTTTGCGTAAATTCGGTGTTGTTTTTGTGTTTTAGTTTGTGTGTGTGTTGCATGTGGTTTTTTGTATGTGTTGTGTGTTTTGCACGTGTGACTGATCAGTGTGTGGTCCTCTTTGAGAGGCTGTGCGCGTGTGTTTGGCCGTTTGAGCAATGAGCGTAATGTGAGATGTGTGTACTGTGTGTGGTCGTCCTTGGTCAGTGTGCCTCAATGTGTGTGCTGTGTGTACTCTGAGAACTGTGGTTCAAGTGCATTGTGTGCAGTTCTGTGACCCTTGTGCTTGCAGTGTGTTGTTTAGTGTGATGTGCTCTTTGTGCGTAGAGAGGTTTTACGTGTACTCTGGGTTTGCATGTTGTGGGTATTTTGGGTGTGTGTGCTTGTATGTGTTGTGCTGGCGCTTTCCGTGTGTGTTGTGCGTGGCCGTCTGTTTTGTGTGTTCTGTGTGTGTCGTACTGTTTGTCTTGTGTGTCCTTTGTGCTGTCTGTTGTGTTGTATATTCTTGTGCACGGTGTGCTGTGTGTCATTTTGTTTCTGCTTTATGTGTTGCTGTGTGGGTGGGGTGTTATGTGCTAATCTTCGGTGTGTTGTGCGTGTTTGATCTGTGTTGTGTTTGTTGGGTTTGTTGTGTGTGGGGGGTGCTGCTTGCGTTGTTGGTATATGGTAGTGATTTGTGGTGTTTGTGTGTGCTTCTCTGATGTGCTATGTGGTGTGCTGCGTGTTCTTGTGCGTTTCGCGTTGTGTTGCCTGTGATCTGTGCGTCTTGTTTGTTTTCTGCGTGTTGTGTGTGCTGTGTATGTAATGTGCGTGGTATGGGTTCTGTGCTGCTTGTTGGCTGCATTGTTCTCTGTGTTGTTATCAGGGGCGTGCTATGTGCGGTATGTGTGGTTTTGAGTCGTGTGTTGTGTGCATTGAGTGGATCCTGTTGTTTCGCATATTTTTGCCTTTTCGATGAGTTTCCTGTTGGTGGTTGTGTTCTGTGTCTGGTGCGTGGCCACCTTTGTCATGTTCGGTGTGGGATGTGTCTTTCTCTGTGTAGTGTGTTGTGTTATGTACTGTGTTCTGGGTTGTGTGATTGCAGTCTACATGCATTCCTGTGTGTTAGGTATGGGGAGGTGCTGTGTGGTCTGGGTATTTTGAGCATTGTGTGTGATTTGAGCATTGTGTGGTGTGTGTGATGTGTGTGTGTGCTTATTGTGTGTGTGTGGTGTGCAGTGTGTTGTCCTGACAGTGTGTGGGCCTGAGTGTGCTCTATCTTGTATGTTTGTGGTTGTGCGTGTTATGTGAAGTTGGTTATATGGACGTTGTGTGTGTTCTTGGCAGTTGTGTGTGGTTTCGTATGTGCTGTGGGTGTTTTGTGTGTGTGACTGTGATTTGTGTGAGGTGGTGGTAGAGAGGTGTGTGTGTGTGTGTGTGTGTGTGTGTGTGTTTGTCTGTTTGAGTTACGTGCATGAGGTGAGACATGTCGACTGCGCTCTTGTGCTTGTTTAGTGTGTCTCATGGTGTCTGCCGTATGTGCCTGTGCAAAGTTTTTCATGTGTTTTGTGAGCAGTTTTGGGCCTTGAGGTATGTGGTGTGAGTCTTGGACTGCTGTGTTGTGCGTTTCTGAGTTGCGTGTGTGTCTCTGCGTTGTGCTCTCCTTTGTGAGGATATGTGTGGTGTGTCTGCATGGTTGTGTGTGTTGCGTGGAATGCATAAAGTGTGTGGTATGTGTGTTCTTTGTCGGTTGTGTGTGTTTTGCCTTGGTGTTATGTGTGTAGCGTGTGTTTTGCGTGAGTGACTGTGATTTGTGCGTGGTTGCGTTTGAGTGGGTTTGTGTGTGGTTGTTATGTGCGTGATAATGTGAGATGTGCGGCCCTGTGTGTGGTTGGGCTTGTTTAGTGTGTCTCATCGTGTGTGCTGTGCATACTCTCTCAAACGGGGTTTGTGTGTGTTGTGAGCAATTATGTGCGTTGCGGTGGTGTGCGTGTGCTGTGTGTCCTGTGACTGTCGTTTTGTTACTTTACGGGTGTTCCGTGAGCGTGCTCTGCGTAGTGCTGTCCTGTGTGGACACGTGCGTGGGGTGTCTGTGCGTGATTGTGCATGTGGTGTGTCGTGTGTGAAATGTGTGCTATGCGTTGTGGTGTGTCGAGTGTGAAATGTGTGCTTTGTGTGTTTTTTTGTTGTTTATGTGTTTTATGTGTGGTTCTGTATGTGTTGTCGTGTGATTTGTGTTTGGCTGTGTTTGAGAGTTCGTGTCTGTGTGTGTGTGTGTGTGAGCTTGTGTGTGTCTGTGTTTGAGCTCTGTGTGTGATGCGAGATGTGCTGTCTTCGTGTGGTTTTGCTTGCGTCCTGCGCCGCATTGTGTGTGCTGTGCGTACTTGGTGAACTGTGGTCTTGCCATGAATTGTGTGCTTTTATGCCACTGTGATGTGTGTGCTGTGTATTCTTTCATTTGCGGTGCCATGTGCGTTGTAAGTGGTCGTGTGTGTTCTATGTGTCTTTGTGTGTCTGTGGGTGCTTCTTTGTGTGGTTTGTGTGTGGCAGGTAGTAGTTGCGGCTTTCTGTGTGTGTTGTCTTGTTAATGCTGGTTGCTGTGTGTTACGAGTTGCGATGGTTCTTTTGTGTGTGACGTGTCTCTGTGTTGTGTGAAGTGTTGTTCCGCAATTTGTTTTGTGGTGTGCCTTGTGCTAATGTTTTGATGTGTTTCTTTTAATGTGTGCGTTGTGTGTGTGATGCTGGTGTGTGTTCTGTGTGCCATTCTTTGTGACCTGTTTTGCGTTTGCTGGGGTTTGTGTTGTGTGTGCGGTGTGTTGTTTGTCTTTTGTTACACGTAGGGCGTGTTTTCTGGTGTTTGTTGCATGATTGTGTGTTTATTCTATGTTGGGTTACATTTTGTGCGCCGTGTTATTGTGTGTTTCTCTGCTGTGATGTCTGTGATCTGTTGGTTTTGTGCGTGTGGTGGTGTTCGTGTGGTTGTGTGTGTGTTTCCTGTGTGTGGTGTTTCCTCTGTGTTGTGAGTGTTGCATACGTGATGTTTGCGGCTTCGGGTCTTTGTTATTTGTGGTGCGTGTTCTGTGTGTATTTCTCTGTGCTGTGCCGTGCGATTGGTGTGGTTGTGGGTGGCTGTGGGTTGTCCGTTGGTGCACTGTGTCTTTGGGTGTTGCATGCTTTCTGTCTTCAATGTAGCGTGTCGTGTTTGTGGTTCAGTATGTTGTGTGTTCTGTGAATGGCTTTCTGCTTCATGAACATTTAGTGTGCGATGTGACCGCACATGTGCTGTGTGTTGTGCATTGTAGTGTGATCTTCGGTTGTGTGTGTGTTGTGCGGGTGCTTCTCTGTTCGTATTGTGTATGTGGTGTGTCCTGTGAGTTTTGCGTGTGCTGTCTGATACGCTTTGTGTATGTGTTTTGTGTTTCGCATTGTGCGGTCGTTGAGGCTCTGTGTGCGCTACACTTTCCGTGTTTTGTGTGATGCGTGCAGTGTGTGAAATGCGTTTTGCGTAAATTCGGTGTTGTTTTTGTGTTTTAGTTTGTGTGTGTGTTGCATGTGGTTTTTTGTATGTGTTGTGTGTTTTGCACGTGTGACTGATCAGTGTGTGGTCCTCTTTGAGAGGCTGTGCGCGTGTGTTTGGCCGTTTGAGCAATGAGCGTAATGTGAGATGTGTGTACTGTGTGTGGTCGTCCTTGGTCAGTGTGCCTCAATGTGTGTGCTGTGTGTACTCTGAGAACTGTGGTTCAAGTGCATTGTGTGCAGTTCTGTGACCCTTGTGCTTGCAGTGTGTTGTTTAGTGTGATGTGCTCTTTGTGCGTAGAGAGGTTTTACGTGTACTCTGGGTTTGCATGTTGTGGGTATTTTGTGTGTGTGTGCTTGTATGTGTTGTGCTGGCGCTTTCCGTGTGTGTTGTGCGTGGCCGTCTGTTTTGTGTGTTCTGTGTGTGTCGTACTGTTTGTCTTGTGTGTCCTTTGTGCTGTCTGTTGTGTTGTATATTCTTGTGCACGGTGTGCTGTGTGTCATTTTGTTTCTGCTTTATGTGTTCCTGTGTGGGGTGGGGTGTTATGTGCTAATCTTCGGTGTGTTGTGCGTGTTTGATCTGTGTTGTGTTTGTTGGGTTTGTTGTGTGTGGGGGGTGCTGCTTGCGTTGTTGGTATATGGTAGTGATTTGTGGTGTTTGTGTGTGCTTCTCTGATGTGCTATGTGGTGTGCTGCGTGTTCTTGTGCGTTTCGCGTTGTGTTGCCTGTGATCTGTGCGTCTTGTTTGTTTTCTGCGTGTTGTGTGTGCTGTGTATGTAATGTGCGTGGTATGGGTTCTGTGCTGCTTGTTGGCTGCATTGTTCTCTGTGTTGTTATCAGGGGCGTGCTATGTGCGGTATGTGTGGTTTTGAGTCGTGTGTTGTGTGCATTGAGTGGATCCTGTTGTTTCGCATATTTTTGCCTTTTCGATGAGTTTCCTGTTGGTGGTTGTGTTCTGTGTCTGGTGCGTGGCCACCTTTGTCATGTTCGGTGTGGGATGTGTCTTTCTCTGTGTAGTGTGTTGTGTTATGTACTGTGTTCTGGGTTGTGTGATTGCAGTCTACATGCATTCCTGTGTGTTAGGTATGGGGAGGTGCTGTGTGGTCTGGGTATTTTGAGCATTGTGTGTGATTTGAGCATTGTGTGGTGTGTGTGATGTGTGTGTGTGCTTATTGTGTGTGTGTGGTGTGCAGTGTGTTGTCCTGACAGTGTGTGGGCCTGAGTGTGCTCTATCTTGTATGTTTGTGGTTGTGCGTGTTATGTGTAGTTGGTTATATGGACGTTGTGTGTGTTCTTGGCAGTTGTGTGTGGTTTCGTATGTGCTGTGGGTGTTTTGTGTGTGTGACTGTGATTTGTGTGAGGTGGTGGTAGAGAGGTTGTGTGTGTGTGTGTGTGTGTGTGTGTGTGTGTTTGTCTGTTTGAGTTACGTGCATGAGGTGAGACATGTCGACTGCGCTCTTGTGCTTGTTTAGTGTGTCTCATGGTGTCTGCCGTATGTGCCTGTGCAAAGTTTTTCATGTGTTTTGTGAGCAGTTTTGGGCCTTGAGGTATGTGGTGTGAGTCTTGGGACTGCTGTGTTGTGCGTTTCTGAGTTGCGTGTGTGTTCTGCGTTGTGCTCTCCTTTGTGAGGATATGTGTGGTGTGTCTGCATGGTTGTGTGTGTTGCGTGGAATGCATAAAGTGTGTGGTATGTGTGTTCTTTGTCGGTTGTGTGTGTTTTGCCTTGGTGTTATGTGTGTAGCGTGTGTTTTGCGTGAGTGACTGTGATTTGTGCGTGGTTGCGGTTGAGTGGGGTTTGTGTGTGGTTGTTATGTGCGTGATAATGTGAGATGTGCGGCCCTGTGTGTGGTTGGGCTTGTTTAGTGTGTCTCATCGTGTGTGCTGTGCATACTCTCTCAAACGGGGTTTGTGTTTTGTGAGCAATTATGTGCGTTGCGGTGTGCGTGTGCTGTGTGTCCTGTGACTGTCGTTTTGTTACTTTACGGGTGTTCCGTGAGCGTGCTCTGCGTAGTGCTGTCCTGTGTGGACACGTGCGTGGGGTGTCTGTGCGTGATTGTGCATGTGGTGTGTCGTGTGTGAAATGTGTGCTATGCGTTGTGGTGTGTCGAGTGTGAAATGTGTGCTTTGTGTGTTTTTTGTTGTTTATGTGTTTTATGTGTGGTTCTGTATGTGTTGTGTGTGATTTGTGTTTGGCTGTGTTTGAGAGTTCGTGTCTGTGTGTGTGTGTGTGTGAGCTTGTGTGTGTCTGTGTTTGAGCTCTGTGTGTGATGCGAGATGTGCTGTCTTCGTGTGGTTTTGCTTGCGTCCTGCGCCGCATTGTGTGTGCTGTGCGTACTTGGTGAACTGTGGTCTTGCCATGAATTGTGTGCTTTTATGCCACTGTGATGTGTGTGCTGTGTATTCTTTCATTTGCGGTGCCATGTGCGTTGTAAGTGGTCGTGTGTGTTCTATGTGTCTTTGTGTGTCTGTGGGTGCTTCTTTGTGTGGTTTGTGTGTGGCAGGTAGTAGTTGCGGCTTTCTGTGTGTGTTGTCTTGTTAATGCTGGTTGCTGTGTGTTACGAGTTGCGATGGTTCTTTTGTGTGTGACGTGTCTCTGTGTTGTGTGAAGTGTTGTTCCGCAATTTGTTTTGTGGTGTGCCTTGTGCTAATGTTTTGATGTGTTTCTTTTAATGTGTGCGTTGTGTGTGTGATGCTGGTGTGTGTTCTGTGTGCCATTCTTTGTGACCTGTTTTGCGTTTGCTGGGGTTTGTGTTGTGTGTGCGGTGTGTTGTTTGTCTTTTGTTACACGTAGGGCGTGTTTTCTGGTGTTTGTTGCATGATTGTGTGTTTATTCTATGTTGGGTTACATTTTGTGCGCCGTGTTATTGTGTGTTTCTCTGCTGTGATGTCTGTGATCTGTTGGTTTTGTGCGTGTGGTGGTGTTCGTGTGGTTGTGTGTGTGTTTCCTGTGTGTGGTGTTTCCTCTGTGTTGTGAGTGTTGCATACGTGATGTTTGCGGCTTCGGGTCTTTGTTATTTGTGGTGCGTGTTCTGTGTGTATTTCTCTGTGCTGTGCCGTGCGATTGGTGTGGTTGTGGGTGGCTGTGGGTTGTCCGTTGGTGCACTGTGTCTTTGGGTGTTGCATGCTTTCTGTCTTCAATGTAGCGTGTCGTGTTTGTGGTTCAGTATGTTGTGTGTTCTGTGAATGGCTTTCTGCTTCATGAACATTTAGTGTGCGATGTGACCGCACATGTGCTGTGTGTTGTGCATTGTAGTGTGATCTCGGTTGTGTGTGTGTTGTGCGGGTGCTTCTCTGTTCGTATTGTGTATGTGGTGTGTCCTGTGAGTTTTGCGTGTGCTGTCTGATACGCTTTGTGTATGTGTTTTGTGTTTCGCATTGTGCGGTCGTTGAGGCTCTGTGTGCGCTACACTTTCCGTGTTTTGTGTGATGCGTGCAGTGTGTGAAATGCGTTTTGCGTAAATTCGGTGTTGTTTTTGTGTTTTAGTTTGTGTGTGTGTTGCATGTGGTTTTTTGTATGTGTTGTGTGTTTTGCACGTGTGACTGATCAGTGTGTGGTCCTCTTTGAGAGGCTGTGCGCGTGTGTTTGGCCGTTTGAGCAATGAGCGTAATGTGAGATGTGTGTACTGTGTGTGGTCGTCCTTGGTCAGTGTGCCTCAATGTGTGTGCTGTGTGTACTCTGAGAACTGTGGTTCAAGTGCATTGTGTGCAGTTCTGTGACCCTTGTGCTTGCAGTGTGTTGTTTAGTGTGATGTGCTCTTTGTGCGTAGAGAGGTTTTACGTGTACTCTGGGTTTGCATGTTGTGGGTATTTTGGGTGTGTGTGCTTGTATGTGTTGTGCTGGCGCTTTCCGTGTGTGTTGTGCGTGGCCGTCTGTTTTGTGTGTTCTGTGTGTGTCGTACTGTTTGTCTTGTGTGTCCTTTGTGCTGTCTGTTGTGTTGTATATTCTTGTGCACGGTGTGCTGTGTGTCATTTTGTTTCTGCTTTATGTGTTGCTGTGTGGGTGGGGTGTTATGTGCTAATCTTCGGTGTGTTGTGCGTGTTTGATCTGTGTTGTGTTTGTTGGGTTTGTTGTGTGTGGGGGGTGCTGCTTGCGTTGTTGGTATATGGTAGTGATTTGTGGTGTTTGTGTGTGCTTCTCTGATGTGCTATGTGGTGTGCTGCGTGTTCTTGTGCGTTTCGCGTTGTGTTGCCTGTGATCTGTGCGTCTTGTTTGTTTTCTGCGTGTTGTGTGTGCTGTGTATGTAATGTGCGTGGTATGGGTTCTGTGCTGCTTGTTGGCTGCATTGTTCTCTGTGTTGTTATCAGGGGCGTGCTATGTGCGGTATGTGTGGTTTTGAGTCGTGTGTTGTGTGCATTGAGTGGATCCTGTTGTTTCGCATATTTTTGCCTTTTCGATGAGTTTCCTGTTGGTGGTTGTGTTCTGTGTCTGGTGCGTGGCCACCTTTGTCATGTTCGGTGTGGGATGTGTCTTTCTCTGTGTAGTGTGTTGTGTTATGTACTGTGTTCTGGGTTGTGTGATTGCAGTCTACATGCATTCCTGTGTGTTAGGTATGGGGAGGTGCTGTGTGGTCTGGGTATTTTGAGCATTGTGTGTGATTTGAGCATTGTGTGGTGTGTGTGATGTGTGTGTGTGCTTATTGTGTGTGTGTGGTGTGCAGTGTGTTGTCCTGACAGTGTGTGGGCCTGAGTGTGCTCTATCTTGTATGTTTGTGGTTGTGCATGTTATGTGTAGTTGGTTATATGGACGTTGTGTGTGTTCTTGGCAGTTGTGTGTGGTTTCGTATGTGCTGTGGGTGTTTTGTGTGTGTGACTGTGATTTGTGTGAGGTGGTGGTAGAGAGGTTGTGTGTGTGTGTGTGTGTGTGTGTGTGTGTTTGTCTGTTTGAGTTACGTGCATGAGGTGAGACATGTCGACTGCGCTCTTGTGCTTGTTTAGTGTGTCTCATGGTGTCTGCCGTATGTGCCTGTGCAAAGTTTTTCATGTGTTTTGTGAGCAGTTTTGGGCCTTGAGGTATGTGGTGTGAGTCTTGGGACTGCTGTGTTGTGCGTTTCTGAGTTGCGTGTGTGTTCTGCGTTGTGCTCTCCTTTGTGAGGATATGTGTGGTGTGTCTGCATGGTTGTGTGTGTTGCGTGGAATGCATAAAGTGTGTGGTATGTGTGTTCTTTGTCGGTTGTGTGTGTTTTGCCTTGGTGTTATGTGTGTAGCGTGTGTTTTGCGTGAGTGACTGTGATTTGTGCGTGGTTGCGTTTGAGTGGGTTTGTGTGTGGTTGTTATGTGCGTGATAATGTGAGATGTGCGGCCCTGTGTGTGGTTGGGCTTGTTTAGTGTGTCTCATCGTGTGTGCTGTGCATACTCTCTCAAACGGGGTTTGTGTGTTTTGTGAGCAATTATGTGCGTTGCGGTGTGCGTGTGCTGTGTGTCCTGTGACTGTCGTTTTGTTACTTTACGGGTGTTCCGTGAGCGTGCTCTGCGTAGTGCTGTCCTGTGTGGACACGTGCGTGGGGTGTCTGTGCGTGATTGTGCATGTGGTGTGTCGTGTGTGAAATGTGTGCTATGCGTTGTGGTGTGTCGAGTGTGAAATGTGTGCTTTGTGTGTTTTTTTGTTGTTTATGTGTTTTATGTGTGGTTCTGTATGTGTTGTGTGTGATTTGTGTTTGGCTGTGTTTGAGAGTTCGTGTCTGTGTGTGTGTGTGTGTGAGCTTGTGTGTGTCTGTGTTTGAGCTCTGTGTGTGATGCGAGATGTGCTGTCTTCGTGTGGTTTTGCTTGCGTCCTGCGCCGCATTGTGTGTGCTGTGCGTACTTGGTGAACTGTGGTCTTGCCATGAATTGTGTGCTTTTATGCCACTGTGATGTGTGTGCTGTGTATTCTTTCATTTGCGGTGCCATGTGCGTTGTAAGTGGTCGTGTGTGTTCTATGTGTCTTTGTGTGTCTGTGGGTGCTTCTTTGTGTGGTTTGTGTGTGGCAGGTAGTAGTTGCGGCTTTCTGTGTGTGTTGTCTTGTTAATGCTGGTTGCTGTGTGTTACGAGTTGCGATGGTTCTTTTGTGTGTGACGTGTCTCTGTGTTGTGTGAAGTGTGAAGTGTTGTTCCGCAATTTGTTTTGTGGTGTGCCTTGTGCTAATGTTTTGATGTGTTTCTTTTAATGTGTGCGTTGTGTGTGTGATGCTGGTGTGTGTTCTGTGTGCCATTCTTTGTGACCTGTTTTGCGTTTGCTGGGGTTTGTGTTGTGTGTGCGGTGTGTTGTTTGTCTTTTGTTACACGTAGGGCGTGTTTTCTGGTGTTTGTTGCATGATTGTGTGTTTATTCTATGTTGGGTTACATTTTGTGCGCCGTGTTATTGTGTGTTTCTCTGCTGTGATGTCTGTGATCTGTTGGTTTTGTGCGTGTGGTGGTGTTCGTGTGGTTGTGTGTGTGTTTCCTGTGTGTGGTGTTTCCTCTGTGTTGTGAGTGTTGCATACGTGATGTTTGCGGCTTCGGGTCTTTGTTATTTGTGGTGCGTGTTCTGTGTGTATTTCTCTGTGCTGTGCCGTGCGATTGGTGTGGTTGTGGGTGGCTGTGGGTTGTCCGTTGGTGCACTGTGTCTTTGGGTGTTGCATGCTTTCTGTCTTCAATGTAGCGTGTCGTGTTTGTGGTTCAGTATGTTGTGTGTTCTGTGAATGGCTTTCTGCTTCATGAACATTTAGTGTGCGATGTGACCGCACATGTGCTGTGTGTTGTGCATTGTAGTGTGATCTCGGTTGTGTGTGTGTTGTGCGGGTGCTTCTCTGTTCGTATTGTGTATGTGGTGTGTCCTGTGAGTTTTGCGTGTGCTGTCTGATACGCTTTGTGTATGTGTTTTGTGTTTCGCATTGTGCGGTCGTTGAGGCTCTGTGTGCGCTACACTTTCCGTGTTTTGTGTGATGCGTGCAGTGTGTGAAATGCGTTTTGCGTAAATTCGGTGTTGTTTTTGTGTTTTAGTTTGTGTGTGTGTTGCATGTGGTTTTTTGTATGTGTTGTGTGTTTTGCACGTGTGACTGATCAGTGTGTGGTCCTCTTTGAGAGGCTGTGCGCGTGTGTTTGGCCGTTTGAGCAATGAGCGTAATGTGAGATGTGTGTACTGTGTGTGGTCGTCCTTGGTCAGTGTGCCTCAATGTGTGTGCTGTGTGTACTCTGAGAACTGTGGTTCAAGTGCATTGTGTGCAGTTCTGTGACCCTTGTGCTTGCAGTGTGTTGTTTAGTGTGATGTGCTCTTTGTGCGTAGAGAGGTTTTACGTGTACTCTGGGTTTGCATGTTGTGGGTATTTTGGGTGTGTGTGCTTGTATGTGTTGTGCTGGCGCTTTCCGTGTGTGTTGTGCGTGGCCGTCTGTTTTGTGTGTTCTGTGTGTGTCGTACTGTTTGTCTTGTGTGTCCTTTGTGCTGTCTGTTGTGTTGTATATTCTTGTGCACGGTGTGCTGTGTGTCATTTTGTTTCTGCTTTATGTGTTGCTGTGTGGGTGGGGTGTTATGTGCTAATCTTCGGTGTGTTGTGCGTGTTTGATCTGTGTTGTGTTTGTTGGGTTTGTTGTGTGTGGGGGGTGCTGCTTGCGTTGTTGGTATATGGTAGTGATTTGTGGTGTTTGTGTGTGCTTCTCTGATGTGCTATGTGGTGAGCTGCGTGTTCTTGTGCGTTTCGCGTTGTGTTGCCTGTGATCTGTGCGTCTTGTTGTTTTCTGCGTGTTGTGGGTGCTGTGTATGTAATGTGCGTGGTATGGGTTCTGTGCTGCTTGTTGGCTGCATTGTTCTCTTTGTTTTATTCAGGGGCGTGCTATGTGCGGTATGTGTGGTTGTGAGTCGTGTGTTGTGTGCATTGAGTGGATCCTGTTGCTTCGCATATTTTTTGCTTTTCGATGAGTTTCCTGTTGGTGGTTGTGTTCTGTGTCTGGTGCGTGGCCACCTTTGTCATGTTCGGTGTGGGATGTGTCTTTCTCTGTGTAGTGTGTTGTGTTATGTACTGTGTTCTGGGTTGTGTGATTGCAGTCTACATGCATTCCTGTGTGTTAGGTATGGGGAGGTGCTGTGTGGTCTGGGTATTTTGAGCATTGTGTGTGATTTGAGCATTGTGTGGTGTGTGTGATGTGTGTGTGTGCTTATTGTGTGTGTGTGGTGTGCAGTGTGTTGTCCTGACAGTGTGTGGGCCTGAGTGTGCTCTATCTTGTATGTTTGTGGTTGTTGCGTGTTATGTGTAGTTGGTTATATGGACGTTGTGTGTGTTCTTGGCAGTTGTGTGTGGTTTCGTATGTGCTGTGGGTGTTTTGTGTGTGTGACTGTGATTTGTGTGAGGTGGTGGTAGAGAGGTTGTGTGTGTGTGTGTGTGTGTGTGTGTGTCTGTTTGAGTTACGTGCATGAGGTGAGACATGTCGACTGCGCTCTTGTGCTTGTTTAGTGTGTCTCATGGTGTCTGCCGTATGTGCCTGTGCAAAGTTTTTCATGTGTTTTGTGAGCAGTTTTGGGCCTTGAGGTATGTGGTGTGAGTCTTGGGACTGCTGTGTTGTGCGTTTCTGAGTTGCGTGTGTGTTCTGCGTTGTGCTCTCCTTTGTGAGGATATGTGTGGTGTGTCTGCATGGTTGTGTGTGTTGCGTGGAATGCATAAAGTGTGTGGTATGTGTGTTCTTTGTCGGTTGTGTGTGTTTTGCCTTGGTGTTATGTGTGTAGCGTGTGTTTTGCGTGAGTGACTGTGATTTGTGCGTGGTTGCGTTTGAGTGGGTTTGTGTGTGGTTGTTATGTGCGTGATAATGTGAGATGTGCGGCCCTGTGTGTGGTTGGGCTTGTTTAGTGTGTCTCATCGTGTGTGCTGTGCATACTCTCTCAAACGGGGTTTGTGTGTTTTGTGAGCAATTATGTGCGTTGCGGTGTGCGTGTGCTGTGTGTCCTGTGACTGTCGTTTTGTTACTTTACGGGTGTTCCGTGAGCGTGCTCTGCGTAGTGCTGTCCTGTGTGGACACGTGCGTGGGGTGTCTGTGCGTGATTGTGCATGTGGTGTGTCGTGTGTGAAATGTGTGCTATGCGTTGTGGTGTGTCGAGTGTGAAATGTGTGCTTTGTGTGTTTTTTTGTTGTTTATGTGTTTTATGTGTGGTTCTGTATGTGTTGTGTGTGATTTGTGTTTGGCTGTGTTTGAGAGTTCGTGTCTGTGTGTGTGTGTGTGTGAGCTTGTGTGTGTCTGTGTTTGAGCTCTGTGTGTGATGCGAGATGTGCTGTCTTCGTGTGGTTTTGCTTGCGTCCTGCGCCGCATTGTGTGTGCTGTGCGTACTTGGTGAACTGTGGTCTTGCCATGAATTGTGTGCTTTTATGCCACTGTGATGTGTGTGCTGTGTATTCTTTCATTTGCGGTGCCATGTGCGTTGTAAGTGGTCGTGTGTGTTCTATGTGTCTTTGTGTGTCTGTGGGTGCTTCTTTGTGTGGTTTGTGTGTGGCAGGTAGTAGTTGCGGCTTTCTGTGTGTGTTGTCTTGTTAATGCTGGTTGCTGTGTGTTACGAGTTGCGATGGTTCTTTTGTGTGTGACGTGTCTCTGTGTTGTGTGAAGTGTTGTTCCGCAATTTGTTTTGTGGTGTGCCTTGTGCTAATGTTTTGATGTGTTTCTTTTAATGTGTGCGTTGTGTGTGTGATGCTGGTGTGTGTTCTGTGTGCCATTCTTTGTGACCTGTTTTGCGTTTGCTGGGGTTTGTGTTGTGTGTGCGGTGTGTTGTTTGTCTTTTGTTACACGTAGGGCGTGTTTTCTGGTGTTTGTTGCATGATTGTGTGTTTATTCTATGTTGGGTTACATTTTGTGCGCCGTGTTATTGTGTGTTTCTCTGCTGTGATGTCTGTGATCTGTTGGTTTTGTGCGTGTGGTGGTGTTCGTGTGGTTGTGTGTGTGTTTCCTGTGTGTGGTGTTTCCTCTGTGTTGTGAGTGTTGCATACGTGATGTTTGCGGCTTCGGGTCTTTGTTATTTGTGGTGCGTGTTCTGTGTGTATTTCTCTGTGCTGTGCCGTGCGATTGGTGTGGTTGTGGGTGGCTGTGGGTTGTCCGTTGGTGCACTGTGTCTTTGGGTGTTGCATGCTTTCTGTCTTCAATGTAGCGTGTCGTGTTTGTGGTTCAGTATGTTGTGTGTTCTGTGAATGGCTTTCTGCTTCATGAACATTTAGTGTGCGATGTGACCGCACATGTGCTGTGTGTTGTGCATTGTAGTGTGATCTCGGTTGTGTGTGTGTTGTGCGGGTGCTTCTCTGTTCGTATTGTGTATGTGGTGTGTCCTGTGAGTTTTGCGTGTGCTGTCTGATACGCTTTGTGTATGTGTTTTGTGTTTCGCATTGTGCGGTCGTTGAGGCTCTGTGTGCGCTACACTTTCCGTGTTTTGTGTGATGCGTGCAGTGTGTGAAATGCGTTTTGCGTAAATTCGGTGTTGTTTTTGTGTTTTAGTTTGTGTGTGTGTTGCATGTGGTTTTTTGTATGTGTTGTGTGTTTTGCACGTGTGACTGATCAGTGTGTGGTCCTCTTTGAGAGGCTGTGCGCGTGTGTTTGGCCGTTTGAGCAATGAGCGTAATGTGAGATGTGTGTACTGTGTGTGGTCGTCCTTGGTCAGTGTGCCTCAATGTGTGTGCTGTGTGTACTCTGAGAACTGTGGTTCAAGTGCATTGTGTGCAGTTCTGTGACCCTTGTGCTTGCAGTGTGTTGTTTAGTGTGATGTGCTCTTTGTGCGTAGAGAGGTTTTACGTGTACTCTGGGTTTGCATGTTGTGGGTATTTTGGGTGTGTGTGCTTGTATGTGTTGTGCTGGCGCTTTCCGTGTGTGTTGTGCGTGGCCGTCTGTTTTGTGTGTTCTGTGTGTGTCGTACTGTTTGTCTTGTGTGTCCTTTGTGCTGTCTGTTGTGTTGTATATTCTTGTGCACGGTGTGCTGTGTGTCATTTTGTTTCTGCTTTATGTGTTGCTGTGTGGGTGGGGTGTTATGTGCTAATCTTCGGTGTGTTGTGCGTGTTTGATCTGTGTTGTGTTTGTTGGGTTTGTTGTGTGTGGGGGGTGCTGCTTGCGTTGTTGGTATATGGTAGTGATTTGTGGTGTTTGTGTGTGCTTCTCTGATGTGCTATGTGGTGTGCTGCGTGTTCTTGTGCGTTTCGCGTTGTGTTGCCTGTGATCTGTGCGTCTTGTTTGTTTTCTGCGTGTTGTGTGTGCTGTGTATGTAATGTGCGTGGTATGGGTTCTGTGCTGCTTGTTGGCTGCATTGTTCTCTGTGTTGTTATCAGGGGCGTGCTATGTGCGGTATGTGTGGTTTTGAGTCGTGTGTTGTGTGCATTGAGTGGATCCTGTTGTTTCGCATATTTTTGCCTTTTCGATGAGTTTCCTGTTGGTGGTTGTGTTCTGTGTCTGGTGCGTGGCCACCTTTGTCATGTTCGGTGTGGGATGTGTCTTTCTCTGTGTAGTGTGTTGTGTTATGTACTGTGTTCTGGGTTGTGTGATTGCAGTCTACATGCATTCCTGTGTGTTAGGTATGGGGAGGTGCTGTGTGGTCTGGGTATTTTGAGCATTGTGTGTGATTTGAGCATTGTGTGGTGTGTGTGATGTGTGTGTGTGCTTATTGTGTGTGTGTGGTGTGCAGTGTGTTGTCCTGACAGTGTGTGGGCCTGAGTGTGCTCTATCTTGTATGTTTGTGGTTGTGCGTGTTATGTGTAGTTGGTTATATGGACGTTGTGTGTGTTCTTGGCAGTTGTGTGTGGTTTCGTATGTGCTGTGGGTGTTTTGTGTGTGTGACTGTGATTTGTGTGAGGTGGTGGTAGAGAGGTTGTGTGTGTGTGTGTGTGTGTGTGTGTGTGTGTGTCTGTTTGAGTTACGTGCATGAGGTGAGACATGTCGACTGCGCTCTTGTGCTTGTTTAGTGTGTCTCATGGTGTCTGCCGTATGTGCCTGTGCAAAGTTTTTCATGTGTTTTGTGAGCAGTTTTGGGCCTTGAGGTATGTGGTGTGAGTCTTGGGACTGCTGTGTTGTGCGTTTCTGAGTTGCGTGTGTGTTCTGCGTTGTGCTCTCCTTTGTGAGGATATGTGTGGTGTGTCTGCATGGTTGTGTGTGTTGCGTGGAATGCATAAAGTGTGTGGTATGTGTGTTCTTTGTCGGTTGTGTGTGTTTTGCCTTGGTGTTATGTGTGTAGCGTGTGTTTTGCGTGAGTGACTGTGATTTGTGCGTGGTTGCGTTTGAGTGGGTTTGTGTGTGGTTGTTATGTGCGTGATAACGTGAGATGTGCGGCCCTGTGTGTGGTTGGGCTTGTTTAGTGTGTCTCATCGTGTGTGCTGTGCATACTCTCTCAAACGGGGTTTGTGTGTTTTGTGAGCAATTATGTGCGTTGCGGTGTGCGTGTGCTGTGTGTCCTGTGACTGTCGTTTTGTTACTTTACGGGTGTTCCGTGAGCGTGCTCTGCGTAGTGCTGTCCTGTGTGGACACGTGCGTGGGGTGTCTGTGCGTGATTGTGCATGTGGTGTGTCGTGTGTGAAATGTGTGCTATGCGTTGTGGTGTGTCGAGTGTGAAATGTGTGCTTTGTGTGTTTTTTTGTTGTTTATGTGTTTTATGTGTGGTTCTGTATGTGTTGTGTGTGATTTGTGTTTGGCTGTGTTTGAGAGTTCGTGTCTGTGTGTGTGTGTGTGTGAGCTTGTGTGTGTCTGTGTTTGAGCTCTGTGTGTGATGCGAGATGTGCTGTCTTCGTGTGGTTTTGCTTGCGTCCTGCGCCGCATTGTGTGTGCTGTGCGTACTTGGTGAACTGTGGTCTTGCCATGAATTGTGTGCTTTTATGCCACTGTGATGTGTGTGCTGTGTATTCTTTCATTTGCGGTGCCATGTGCGTTGTAAGTGGTCGTGTGTGTTCTATGTGTCTTTGTGTGTCTGTGGGTGCTTCTTTGTGTGGTTTGTGTGTGGCAGGTAGTAGTTGCGGCTTTCTGTGTGTGTTGTCTTGTTAATGCTGGTTGCTGTGTGTTACGAGTTGCGATGGTTCTTTTGTGTGTGACGTGTCTCTGTGTTGTGTGAAGTGTTGTTCCGCAATTTGTTTTGTGGTGTGCCTTGTGCTAATGTTTTGATGTGTTTCTTTTAATGTGTGCGTTGTGTGTGTGATGCTGGTGTGTGTTCTGTGTGCCATTCTTTGTGACCTGTTTTGCGTTTGCTGGGGTTTGTGTTGTGTGTGCGGTGTGTTGTTTGTCTTTTGTTACACGTAGGGCGTGTTTTCTGGTGTTTGTTGCATGATTGTGTGTTTATTCTATGTTGGGTTACATTTTGTGCGCCGTGTTATTGTGTGTTTCTCTGCTGTGATGTCTGTGATCTGTTGGTTTTGTGCGTGTGGTGGTGTTCGTGTGGTTGTGTGTGTGTTTCCTGTGTGTGGTGTTTCCTCTGTGTTGTGAGTGTTGCATACGTGATGTTTGCGGCTTCGGGTCTTTGTTATTTGTGGTGCGTGTTCTGTGTGTATTTCTCTGTGCTGTGCCGTGCGATTGGTGTGGTTGTGGGTGGCTGTGGGTTGTCCGTTGGTGCACTGTGTCTTTGGGTGTTGCATGCTTTCTGTCTTCAATGTAGCGTGTCGTGTTTGTGGTTCAGTATGTTGTGTGTTCTGTGAATGGCTTTCTGCTTCATGAACATTTAGTGTGCGATGTGACCGCACATGTGCTGTGTGTTGTGCATTGTAGTGTGATCTCGGTTGTGTGTGTGTTGTGCGGGTGCTTCTCTGTTCGTATTGTGTATGTGGTGTGTCCTGTGAGTTTTGCGTGTGCTGTCTGATACGCTTTGTGTATGTGTTTTGTGTTTCGCATTGTGCGGTCGTTGAGGCTCTGTGTGCGCTACACTTTCCGTGTTTTGTGTGATGCGTGCAGTGTGTGAAATGCGTTTTGCGTAAATTCGGTGTTGTTTTTGTGTTTTAGTTTGTGTGTGTGTTGCATGTGGTTTTTTGTATGTGTTGTGTGTTTTGCACGTGTGACTGATCAGTGTGTGGTCCTCTTTGAGAGGCTGTGCGCGTGTGTTTGGCCGTTTGAGCAATGAGCGTAATGTGAGATGTGTGTACTGTGTGTGGTCGTCCTTGGTCAGTGTGCCTCAATGTGTGTGCTGTGTGTACTCTGAGAACTGTGGTTCAAGTGCATTGTGTGCAGTTCTGTGACCCTTGTGCTTGCAGTGTGTTGTTTAGTGTGATGTGCTCTTTGTGCGTAGAGAGGTTTTACGTGTACTCTGGGTTTGCATGTTGTGGGTATTTTGTGTGTGTGTGCTTGTATGTGTTGTGCTGGCGCTTTCCGTGTGTGTTGTGCGTGGCCGTCTGTTTTGTGTGTTCTGTGTGTGTCGTACTGTTTGTCTTGTGTGTCCTTTGTGCTGTCTGTTGTGTTGTATATTCTTGTGCACGGTGTGCTGTGTGTCATTTTGTTTCTGCTTTATGTGTTGCTGTGTGGGTGGGGTGTTATGTGCTAATCTTCGGTGTGTTGTGCGTGTTTGATCTGTGTTGTGTTTGTTGGGTTTGTTGTGTGTGGGGGGTGCTGCTTGCGTTGTTGGTATATGGTAGTGATTTGTGGTGTTTGTGTGTGCTTCTCTGATGTGCTATGTGGTGTGCTGCGTGTTCTTGTGCGTTTCGCGTTGTGTTGCCTGTGATCTGTGCGTCTTGTTTGTTTTCTGCGTGTTGTGTGTGCTGTGTATGTAATGTGCGTGGTATGGGTTCTGTGCTGCTTGTTGGCTGCATTGTTCTCTGTGTTGTTATCAGGGGCGTGCTATGTGCGGTATGTGTGGTTTTGAGTCGTGTGTTGTGTGCATTGAGTGGATCCTGTTGTTTCGCATATTTTTGCCTTTTCGATGAGTTTCCTGTTGGTGGTTGTGTTCTGTGTCTGGTGCGTGGCCACCTTTGTCATGTTCGGTGTGGGATGTGTCTTTCTCTGTGTAGTGTGTTGTGTTATGTACTGTGTTCTGGGTTGTGTGATTGCAGTCTACATGCATTCCTGTGTGTTAGGTATGGGGAGGTGCTGTGTGGTCTGGGTATTTTGAGCATTGTGTGTGATTTGAGCATTGTGTGGTGTGTGTGATGTGTGTGTGTGCTTATTGTGTGTGTGTGGTGTGCAGTGTGTTGTCCTGACAGTGTGTGGGCCTGAGTGTGCTCTATCTTGTATGTTTGTGGTTGTGCGTGTTATGTGTAGTTGGTTATATGGACGTTGTGTGTGTTCTTGGCAGTTGTGTGTGGTTTCGTATGTGCTGTGGGTGTTTTGTGTGTGTGACTGTGATTTGTGTGAGGTGGTGGTAGAGAGGTTGTGTGTGTGTGTGTGTGTGTGTGTGTGTGTGTCTGTTTGAGTTACGTGCATGAGGTGAGACATGTCGACTGCGCTCTTGTGCTTGTTTAGTGTGTCTCATGGTGTCTGCCGTATGTGCCTGTGCAAAGTTTTTCATGTGTTTTGTGAGCAGTTTTGGGCCTTGAGGTATGTGGTGTGAGTCTTGGGACTGCTGTGTTGTGCGTTTCTGAGTTGCGTGTGTGTTCTGCGTTGTGCTCTCCTTTGTGAGGATATGTGTGGTGTGTCTGCATGGTTGTGTGTGTTGCGTGGAATGCATAAAGTGTGTGGTATGTGTGTTCTTTGTCGGTTGTGTGTGTTTTGCCTTGGTGTTATGTGTGTAGCGTGTGTTTTGCGTGAGTGACTGTGATTTGTGCGTGGTTGCGTTTGAGTGGGTTTGTGTGTGGTTGTTATGTGCGTGATAACGTGAGATGTGCGGCCCTGTGTGTGGTTGGGCTTGTTTAGTGTGTCTCATCGTGTGTGCTGTGCATACTCTCTCAAACGGGGTTTGTGTGTTTTGTGAGCAATTATGTGCGTTGCGGTGTGCGTGTGCTGTGTGTCCTGTGACTGTCGTTTTGTTACTTTACGGGTGTTCCGTGAGCGTGCTCTGCGTAGTGCTGTCCTGTGTGGACACGTGCGTGGGGTGTCTGTGCGTGATTGTGCATGTGGTGTGTCGTGTGTGAAATGTGTGCTATGCGTTGTGGTGTGTCGAGTGTGAAATGTGTGCTTTGTGTGTTTTTTTGTTGTTTATGTGTTTTATGTGTGGTTCTGTATGTGTTGTGTGTGATTTGTGTTTGGCTGTGTTTGAGAGTTCGTGTCTGTGTGTGTGTGTGTGTGAGCTTGTGTGTGTCTGTGTTTGAGCTCTGTGTGTGATGCGAGATGTGCTGTCTTCGTGTGGTTTTGCTTGCGTCCTGCGCCGCATTGTGTGTGCTGTGCGTACTTGGTGAACTGTGGTCTTGCCATGAATTGTGTGCTTTTATGCCACTGTGATGTGTGTGCTGTGTATTCTTTCATTTGCGGTGCCATGTGCGTTGTAAGTGGTCGTGTGTGTTCTATGTGTCTTTGTGTGTCTGTGGGTGCTTCTTTGTGTGGTTTGTGTGTGGCAGGTAGTAGTTGCGGCTTTCTGTGTGTGTTGTCTTGTTAATGCTGGTTGCTGTGTGTTACGAGTTGCGATGGTTCTTTTGTGTGTGACGTGTCTCTGTGTTGTGTGAAGTGTTGTTCCGCAATTTGTTTTGTGGTGTGCCTTGTGCTAATGTTTTGATGTGTTTCTTTTAATGTGTGCGTTGTGTGTGTGATGCTGGTGTGTGTTCTGTGTGCCATTCTTTGTGACCTGTTTTGCGTTTGCTGGGGTTTGTGTTGTGTGTGCGGTGTGTTGTTTGTCTTTTGTTACACGTAGGGCGTGTTTTCTGGTGTTTGTTGCATGATTGTGTGTTTATTCTATGTTGGGTTACATTTTGTGCGCCGTGTTATTGTGTGTTTCTCTGCTGTGATGTCTGTGATCTGTTGGTTTTGTGCGTGTGGTGGTGTTCGTGTGGTTGTGTGTGTGTTTCCTGTGTGTGGTGTTTCCTCTGTGTTGTGAGTGTTGCATACGTGATGTTTGCGGCTTCGGGTCTTTGTTATTTGTGGTGCGTGTTCTGTGTGTATTTCTCTGTGCTGTGCCGTGCGATTGGTGTGGTTGTGGGTGGCTGTGGGTTGTCCGTTGGTGCACTGTGTCTTTGGGTGTTGCATGCTTTCTGTCTTCAATGTAGCGTGTCGTGTTTGTGGTTCAGTATGTTGTGTGTTCTGTGAATGGCTTTCTGCTTCATGAACATTTAGTGTGCGATGTGACCGCACATGTGCTGTGTGTTGTGCATTGTAGTGTGATCTCGGTTGTGTGTGTGTTGTGCGGGTGCTTCTCTGTTCGTATTGTGTATGTGGTGTGTCCTGTGAGTTTTGCGTGTGCTGTCTGATACGCTTTGTGTATGTGTTTTGTGTTTCGCATTGTGCGGTCGTTGAGGCTCTGTGTGCGCTACACTTTCCGTGTTTTGTGTGATGCGTGCAGTGTGTGAAATGCGTTTTGCGTAAATTCGGTGTTGTTTTTGTGTTTTAGTTTGTGTGTGTGTTGCATGTGGTTTTTTGTATGTGTTGTGTGTTTTGCACGTGTGACTGATCAGTGTGTGGTCCTCTTTGAGAGGCTGTGCGCGTGTGTTTGGCCGTTTGAGCAATGAGCGTAATGTGAGATGTGTGTACTGTGTGTGGTCGTCCTTGGTCAGTGTGCCTCAATGTGTGTGCTGTGTGTACTCTGAGAACTGTGGTTCAAGTGCATTGTGTGCAGTTCTGTGACCCTTGTGCTTGCAGTGTGTTGTTTAGTGTGATGTGCTCTTTGTGCGTAGAGAGGTTTTACGTGTACTCTGGGTTTGCATGTTGTGGGTATTTTGGGTGTGTGTGCTTGTATGTGTTGTGCTGGCGCTTTCCGTGTGTGTTGTGCGTGGCCGTCTGTTTTGTGTGTTCTGTGTGTGTCGTACTGTTTGTCTTGTGTGTCCTTTGTGCTGTCTGTTGTGTTGTATATTCTTGTGCACGGTGTGCTGTGTGTCATTTTGTTTCTGCTTTATGTGTTGCTGTGTGGGTGGGGTGTTATGTGCTAATCTTCGGTGTGTTGTGCGTGTTTGATCTGTGTTGTGTTTGTTGGGTTTGTTGTGTGTGGGGGGTGCTGCTTGCGTTGTTGGTATATGGTAGTGATTTGTGGTGTTTGTGTGTGCTTCTCTGATGTGCTATGTGGTGTGCTGCGTGTTCTTGTGCGTTTCGCGTTGTGTTGCCTGTGATCTGTGCGTCTTGTTTGTTTTCTGCGTGTTGTGTGTGCTGTGTATGTAATGTGCGTGGTATGGGTTCTGTGCTGCTTGTTGGCTGCATTGTTCTCTGTGTTGTTATCAGGGGCGTGCTATGTGCGGTATGTGTGGTTTTGAGTCGTGTGTTGTGTGCATTGAGTGGATCCTGTTGTTTCGCATATTTTTGCCTTTTCGATGAGTTTCCTGTTGGTGGTTGTGTTCTGTGTCTGGTGCGTGGCCACCTTTGTCATGTTCGGTGTGGGATGTGTCTTTCTCTGTGTAGTGTGTTGTGTTATGTACTGTGTTCTGGGTTGTGTGATTGCAGTCTACATGCATTCCTGTGTGTTAGGTATGGGGAGGTGCTGTGTGGTCTGGGTATTTTGAGCATTGTGTGTGATTTGAGCATTGTGTGGTGTGTGTGATGTGTGTGTGTGCTTATTGTGTGTGTGTGGTGTGCAGTGTGTTGTCCTGACAGTGTGTGGGCCTGAGTGTGCTCTATCTTGTATGTTTGTGGTTGTGCGTGTTATGTGTAGTTGGTTATATGGACGTTGTGTGTGTTCTTGGCAGTTGTGTGTGGTTTCGTATGTGCTGTGGGTGTTTTGTGTGTGTGACTGTGATTTGTGTGAGGTGGTGGTAGAGAGGTTGGTTGTGTGTGTGTGTGTGTGTGTGTGTGTGTCTGTTTGAGTTACGTGCATGAGGTGAGACATGTCGACTGCGCTCTTGTGCTTGTTTAGTGTGTCTCATGGTGTCTGCCGTATGTGCCTGTGCAAAGTTTTTCATGTGTTTTGTGAGCAGTTTTGGGCCTTGAGGTATGTGGTGTGAGTCTTGGGACTGCTGTGTTGTGCGTTTCTGAGTTGCGTGTGTGTTCTGCGTTGTGCTCTCCTTTGTGAGGATATGTGTGGTGTGTCTGCATGGTTGTGTGTGTTGCGTGGAATGCATAAAGTGTGTGGTATGTGTGTTCTTTGTCGGTTGTGTGTGTTTTGCCTTGGTGTTATGTGTGTAGCGTGTGTTTTGCGTGAGTGACTGTGATTTGTGCGTGGTTGCGTTTGAGTGGGTTTGTGTGTGGTTGTTATGTGCGTGATAATGTGAGATGTGCGGCCCTGTGTGTGGTTGGGCTTGTTTAGTGTGTCTCATCGTGTGTGCTGTGCATACTCTCTCAAACGGGGTTTGTGTGTTTTGTGAGCAATTATGTGCGTTGCGGTGTGCGTGTGCTGTGTGTCCTGTGACTGTCGTTTTGTTACTTTACGGGTGTTCCGTGAGCGTGCTCTGCGTAGTGCTGTCCTGTGTGGACACGTGCGTGGGGTGTCTGTGCGTGATTGTGCATGTGGTGTGTCGTGTGTGAAATGTGTGCTATGCGTTGTGGTGTGTCGAGTGTGAAATGTGTGCTTTGTGTGTTTTTTTGTTGTTTATGTGTTTTATGTGTGGTTCTGTATGTGTTGTGTGTGATTTGTGTTTGGCTGTGTTTGAGAGTTCGTGTCTGTGTGTGTGTGTGTGTGAGCTTGTGTGTGTCTGTGTTTGAGCTCTGTGTGTGATGCGAGATGTGCTGTCTTCGTGTGGTTTTGCTTGCGTCCTGCGCCGCATTGTGTGTGCTGTGCGTACTTGGTGAACTGTGGTCTTGCCATGAATTGTGTGCTTTTATGCCACTGTGATGTGTGTGCTGTGTATTCTTTCATTTGCGGTGCCATGTGCGTTGTAAGTGGTCGTGTGTGTTCTATGTGTCTTTGTGTGTCTGTGGGTGCTTCTTTGTGTGGTTTGTGTGTGGCAGGTAGTAGTTGCGGCTTTCTGTGTGTGTTGTCTTGTTAATGCTGGTTGCTGTGTGTTACGAGTTGCGATGGTTCTTTTGTGTGTGACGTGTCTCTGTGTTGTGTGAAGTGTTGTTCCGCAATTTGTTTTGTGGTGTGCCTTGTGCTAATGTTTTGATGTGTTTCTTTTAATGTGTGCGTTGTGTGTGTGATGCTGGTGTGTGTTCTGTGTGCCATTCTTTGTGACCTGTTTTGCGTTTGCTGGGGTTTGTGTTGTGTGTGCGGTGTGTTGTTTGTCTTTTGTTACACGTAGGGCGTGTTTTCTGGTGTTTGTTGCATGATTGTGTGTTTATTCTATGTTGGGTTACATTTTGTGCGCCGTGTTATTGTGTGTTTCTCTGCTGTGATGTCTGTGATCTGTTGGTTTTGTGCGTGTGGTGGTGTTCGTGTGGTTGTGTGTGTGTTTCCTGTGTGTGGTGTTTCCTCTGTGTTGTGAGTGTTGCATACGTGATGTTTGCGGCTTCGGGTCTTTGTTATTTGTGGTGCGTGTTCTGTGTGTATTTCTCTGTGCTGTGCCGTGCGATTGGTGTGGTTGTGGGTGGCTGTGGGTTGTCCGTTGGTGCACTGTGTCTTTGGGTGTTGCATGCTTTCTGTCTTCAATGTAGCGTGTCGTGTTTGTGGTTCAGTATGTTGTGTGTTCTGTGAATGGCTTTCTGCTTCATGAACATTTAGTGTGCGATGTGACCGCACATGTGCTGTGTGTTGTGCATTGTAGTGTGATCTCGGTTGTGTGTGTGTTGTGCGGGTGCTTCTCTGTTCGTATTGTGTATGTGGTGTGTCCTGTGAGTTTTGCGTGTGCTGTCTGATACGCTTTGTGTATGTGTTTTGTGTTTCGCATTGTGCGGTCGTTGAGGCTCTGTGTGCGCTACACTTTCCGTGTTTTGTGTGATGCGTGCAGTGTGTGAAATGCGTTTTGCGTAAATTCGGTGTTGTTTTTGTGTTTTAGTTTGTGTGTGTGTTGCATGTGGTTTTTTGTATGTGTTGTGTGTTTTGCACGTGTGACTGATCAGTGTGTGGTCCTCTTTGAGAGGCTGTGCGCGTGTGTTTGGCCGTTTGAGCAATGAGCGTAATGTGAGATGTGTGTACTGTGTGTGGTCGTCCTTGGTCAGTGTGCCTCAATGTGTGTGCTGTGTGTACTCTGAGAACTGTGGTTCAAGTGCATTGTGTGCAGTTCTGTGACCCTTGTGCTTGCAGTGTGTTGTTTAGTGTGATGTGCTCTTTGTGCGTAGAGAGGTTTTACGTGTACTCTGGGTTTGCATGTTGTGGGTATTTTGGGTGTGTGTGCTTGTATGTGTTGTGCTGGCGCTTTCCGTGTGTGTTGTGCGTGGCCGTCTGTTTTGTGTGTTCTGTGTGTGTCGTACTGTTTGTCTTGTGTGTCCTTTGTGCTGTCTGTTGTGTTGTATATTCTTGTGCACGGTGTGCTGTGTGTCATTTTGTTTCTGCTTTATGTGTTGCTGTGTGGGTGGGGTGTTATGTGCTAATCTTCGGTGTGTTGTGCGTGTTTGATCTGTGTTGTGTTTGTTGGGTTTGTTGTGTGTGGGGGGTGCTGCTTGCGTTGTTGGTATATGGTAGTGATTTGTGGTGTTTGTGTGTGCTTCTCTGATGTGCTATGTGGTGTGCTGCGTGTTCTTGTGCGTTTCGCGTTGTGTTGCCTGTGATCTGTGCGTCTTGTTTGTTTTCTGCGTGTTGTGTGTGCTGTGTATGTAATGTGCGTGGTATGGGTTCTGTGCTGCTTGTTGGCTGCATTGTTCTCTGTGTTGTTATCAGGGGCGTGCTATGTGCGGTATGTGTGGTTTTGAGTCGTGTGTTGTGTGCATTGAGTGGATCCTGTTGTTTCGCATATTTTTGCCTTTTCGATGAGTTTCCTGTTGGTGGTTGTGTTCTGTGTCTGGTGCGTGGCCACCTTTGTCATGTTCGGTGTGGGATGTGTCTTTCTCTGTGTAGTGTGTTGTGTTATGTACTGTGTTCTGGGTTGTGTGATTGCAGTCTACATGCATTCCTGTGTGTTAGGTATGGGGAGGTGCTGTGTGGTCTGGGTATTTTGAGCATTGTGTGTGATTTGAGCATTGTGTGGTGTGTGTGATGTGTGTGTGTGCTTATTGTGTGTGTGTGGTGTGCAGTGTGTTGTCCTGACAGTGTGTGGGCCTGAGTGTGCTCTATCTTGTATGTTTGTGGTTGTGCGTGTTATGTGTAGTTGGTTATATGGACGTTGTGTGTGTTCTTGGCAGTTGTGTGTGGTTTCGTATGTGCTGTGGGTGTTTTGTGTGTGTGACTGTGATTTGTGTGAGGTGGTGGTAGAGAGGTTGTGTTGTGTGTGTGTGTGTGTGTGTGTGTGTGTCTGTTTGAGTTACGTGCATGAGGTGAGACATGTCGACTGCGCTCTTGTGCTTGTTTAGTGTGTCTCATGGTGTCTGCCGTATGTGCCTGTGCAAAGTTTTTCATGTGTTTTGTGAGCAGTTTTGGGCCTTGAGGTATGTGGTGTGAGTCTTGGGACTGCTGTGTTGTGCGTTTCTGAGTTGCGTGTGTGTTCTGCGTTGTGCTCTCCTTTGTGAGGATATGTGTGGTGTGTCTGCATGGTTGTGTGTGTTGCGTGGAATGCATAAAGTGTGTGGTATGTGTGTTCTTTGTCGGTTGTGTGTGTTTTGCCTTGGTGTTATGTGTGTAGCGTGTGTTTTGCGTGAGTGACTGTGATTTGTGCGTGGTTGCGTTTGAGTGGGTTTGTGTGTGGTTGTTATGTGCGTGATAATGTGAGATGTGCGGCCCTGTGTGTGGTTGGGCTTGTTTAGTGTGTCTCATCGTGTGTGCTGTGCATACTCTCTCAAACGGGGTTTGTGTGTTTTGTGAGCAATTATGTGCGTTGCGGTGTGCGTGTGCTGTGTGTCCTGTGACTGTCGTTTTGTTACTTTACGGGTGTTCCGTGAGCGTGCTCTGCGTAGTGCTGTCCTGTGTGGACACGTGCGTGGGGTGTCTGTGCGTGATTGTGCATGTGGTGTGTCGTGTGTGAAATGTGTGCTATGCGTTGTGGTGTGTCGAGTGTGAAATGTGTGCTTTGTGTGTTTTTTTGTTGTTTATGTGTTTTATGTGTGGTTCTGTATGTGTTGTGTGTGATTTGTGTTTGGCTGTGTTTGAGAGTTCGTGTCTGTGTGTGTGTGTGTGTGAGCTTGTGTGTGTCTGTGTTTGAGCTCTGTGTGTGATGCGAGATGTGCTGTCTTCGTGTGGTTTTGCTTGCGTCCTGCGCCGCATTGTGTGTGCTGTGCGTACTTGGTGAACTGTGGTCTTGCCATGAATTGTGTGCTTTTATGCCACTGTGATGTGTGTGCTGTGTATTCTTTCATTTGCGGTGCCATGTGCGTTGTAAGTGGTCGTGTGTGTTCTATGTGTCTTTGTGTGTCTGTGGGTGCTTCTTTGTGTGGTTTGTGTGTGGCAGGTAGTAGTTGCGGCTTTCTGTGTGTGTTGTCTTGTTAATGCTGGTTGCTGTGTGTTACGAGTTGCGATGGTTCTTTTGTGTGTGACGTGTCTCTGTGTTGTGTGAAGTGTTGTTCCGCAATTTGTTTTGTGGTGTGCCTTGTGCTAATGTTTTGATGTGTTTCTTTTAATGTGTGCGTTGTGTGTGTGATGCTGGTGTGTGTTCTGTGTGCCATTCTTTGTGACCTGTTTTGCGTTTGCTGGGGTTTGTGTTGTGTGTGCGGTGTGTTGTTTGTCTTTTGTTACACGTAGGGCGTGTTTTCTGGTGTTTGTTGCATGATTGTGTGTTTATTCTATGTTGGGTTACATTTTGTGCGCCGTGTTATTGTGTGTTTCTCTGCTGTGATGTCTGTGATCTGTTGGTTTTGTGCGTGTGGTGGTGTTCGTGTGGTTGTGTGTGTGTTTCCTGTGTGTGGTGTTTCCTCTGTGTTGTGAGTGTTGCATACGTGATGTTTGCGGCTTCGGGTCTTTGTTATTTGTGGTGCGTGTTCTGTGTGTATTTCTCTGTGCTGTGCCGTGCGATTGGTGTGGTTGTGGGTGGCTGTGGGTTGTCCGTTGGTGCACTGTGTCTTTGGGTGTTGCATGCTTTCTGTCTTCAATGTAGCGTGTCGTGTTTGTGGTTCAGTATGTTGTGTGTTCTGTGAATGGCTTTCTGCTTCATGAACATTTAGTGTGCGATGTGACCGCACATGTGCTGTGTGTTGTGCATTGTAGTGTGATCTCGGTTGTGTGTGTGTTGTGCGGGTGCTTCTCTGTTCGTATTGTGTATGTGGTGTGTCCTGTGAGTTTTGCGTGTGCTGTCTGATACGCTTTGTGTATGTGTTTTGTGTTTCGCATTGTGCGGTCGTTGAGGCTCTGTGTGCGCTACACTTTCCGTGTTTTGTGTGATGCGTGCAGTGTGTGAAATGCGTTTTGCGTAAATTCGGTGTTGTTTTTGTGTTTTAGTTTGTGTGTGTGTTGCATGTGGTTTTTTGTATGTGTTGTGTGTTTTGCACGTGTGACTGATCAGTGTGTGGTCCTCTTTGAGAGGCTGTGCGCGTGTGTTTGGCCGTTTGAGCAATGAGCGTAATGTGAGATGTGTGTACTGTGTGTGGTCGTCCTTGGTCAGTGTGCCTCAATGTGTGTGCTGTGTGTACTCTGAGAACTGTGGTTCAAGTGCATTGTGTGCAGTTCTGTGACCCTTGTGCTTGCAGTGTGTTGTTTAGTGTGATGTGCTCTTTGTGCGTAGAGAGGTTTTACGTGTACTCTGGGTTTGCATGTTGTGGGTATTTTGGGTGTGTGTGCTTGTATGTGTTGTGCTGGCGCTTTCCGTGTGTGTTGTGCGTGGCCGTCTGTTTTGTGTGTTCTGTGTGTGTCGTACTGTTTGTCTTGTGTGTCCTTTGTGCTGTCTGTTGTGTTGTATATTCTTGTGCACGGTGTGCTGTGTGTCATTTTGTTTCTGCTTTATGTGTTGCTGTGTGGGTGGGGTGTTATGTGCTAATCTTCGGTGTGTTGTGCGTGTTTGATCTGTGTTGTGTTTGTTGGGTTTGTTGTGTGTGGGGGGTGCTGCTTGCGTTGTTGGTATATGGTAGTGATTTGTGGTGTTTGTGTGTGCTTCTCTGATGTGCTATGTGGTGTGCTGCGTGTTCTTGTGCGTTTCGCGTTGTGTTGCCTGTGATCTGTGCGTCTTGTTTGTTTTCTGCGTGTTGTGTGTGCTGTGTATGTAATGTGCGTGGTATGGGTTCTGTGCTGCTTGTTGGCTGCATTGTTCTCTGTGTTGTTATCAGGGGCGTGCTATGTGCGGTATGTGTGGTTTTGAGTCGTGTGTTGTGTGCATTGAGTGGATCCTGTTGTTTCGCATATTTTTGCCTTTTCGATGAGTTTCCTGTTGGTGGTTGTGTTCTGTGTCTGGTGCGTGGCCACCTTTGTCATGTTCGGTGTGGGATGTGTCTTTCTCTGTGTAGTGTGTTGTGTTATGTACTGTGTTCTGGGTTGTGTGATTGCAGTCTACATGCATTCCTGTGTGTTAGGTATGGGGAGGTGCTGTGTGGTCTGGGTATTTTGAGCATTGTGTGTGATTTGAGCATTGTGTGGTGTGTGTGATGTGTGTGTGTGCTTATTGTGTGTGTGTGGTGTGCAGTGTGTTGTCCTGACAGTGTGTGGGCCTGAGTGTGCTCTATCTTGTATGTTTGTGGTTGTGCGTGTTATGTGTAGTTGGTTATATGGACGTTGTGTGTGTTCTTGGCAGTTGTGTGTGGTTTCGTATGTGCTGTGGGTGTTTTGTGTGTGTGACTGTGATTTGTGTGAGGTGGTGGTAGAGAGGTTGTGTGTGTGTGTGTGTGTGTGTGTGTGTGTGTGTGTCTGTTTGAGTTACGTGCATGAGGTGAGACATGTCGACTGCGCTCTTGTGCTTGTTTAGTGTGTCTCATGGTGTCTGCCGTATGTGCCTGTGCAAAGTTTTTCATGTGTTTTGTGAGCAGTTTTGGGCCTTGAGGTATGTGGTGTGAGTCTTGGGACTGCTGTGTTGTGCGTTTCTGAGTTGCGTGTGTGTTCTGCGTTGTGCTCTCCTTTGTGAGGATATGTGTGGTGTGTCTGCATGGTTGTGTGTGTTGCGTGGAATGCATAAAGTGTGTGGTATGTGTGTTCTTTGTCGGTTGTGTGTGTTTTGCCTTGGTGTTATGTGTGTAGCGTGTGTTTTGCGTGAGTGACTGTGATTTGTGCGTGGTTGCGTTTGAGTGGGTTTGTGTGTGGTTGTTATGTGCGTGATAATGTGAGATGTGCGGCCCTGTGTGTGGTTGGGCTTGTTTAGTGTGTCTCATCGTGTGTGCTGTGCATACTCTCTCAAACGGGGTTTGTGTGTTTTGTGAGCAATTATGTGCGTTGCGGTGTGCGTGTGCTGTGTGTCCTGTGACTGTCGTTTTGTTACTTTACGGGTGTTCCGTGAGCGTGCTCTGCGTAGTGCTGTCCTGTGTGGACACGTGCGTGGGGTGTCTGTGCGTGATTGTGCATGTGGTGTGTCGTGTGTGAAATGTGTGCTATGCGTTGTGGTGTGTCGAGTGTGAAATGTGTGCTTTGTGTGTTTTTTTGTTGTTTATGTGTTTTATGTGTGGTTCTGTATGTGTTGTGTGTGATTTGTGTTTGGCTGTGTTTGAGAGTTCGTGTCTGTGTGTGTGTGTGTGTGAGCTTGTGTGTGTCTGTGTTTGAGCTCTGTGTGTGATGCGAGATGTGCTGTCTTCGTGTGGTTTTGCTTGCGTCCTGCGCCGCATTGTGTGTGCTGTGCGTACTTGGTGAACTGTGGTCTTGCCATGAATTGTGTGCTTTTATGCCACTGTGATGTGTGTGCTGTGTATTCTTTCATTTGCGGTGCCATGTGCGTTGTAAGTGGTCGTGTGTGTTCTATGTGTCTTTGTGTGTCTGTGGGTGCTTCTTTGTGTGGTTTGTGTGTGGCAGGTAGTAGTTGCGGCTTTCTGTGTGTGTTGTCTTGTTAATGCTGGTTGCTGTGTGTTACGAGTTGCGATGGTTCTTTTGTGTGTGACGTGTCTCTGTGTTGTGTGAAGTGTTGTTCCGCAATTTGTTTTGTGGTGTGCCTTGTGCTAATGTTTTGATGTGTTTCTTTTAATGTGTGCGTTGTGTGTGTGATGCTGGTGTGTGTTCTGTGTGCCATTCTTTGTGACCTGTTTTGCGTTTGCTGGGGTTTGTGTTGTGTGTGCGGTGTGTTGTTTGTCTTTTGTTACACGTAGGGCGTGTTTTCTGGTGTTTGTTGCATGATTGTGTGTTTATTCTATGTTGGGTTACATTTTGTGCGCCGTGTTATTGTGTGTTTCTCTGCTGTGATGTCTGTGATCTGTTGGTTTTGTGCGTGTGGTGGTGTTCGTGTGGTTGTGTGTGTGTTTCCTGTGTGTGGTGTTTCCTCTGTGTTGTGAGTGTTGCATACGTGATGTTTGCGGCTTCGGGTCTTTGTTATTTGTGGTGCGTGTTCTGTGTGTATTTCTCTGTGCTGTGCCGTGCGATTGGTGTGGTTGTGGGTGGCTGTGGGTTGTCCGTTGGTGCACTGTGTCTTTGGGTGTTGCATGCTTTCTGTCTTCAATGTAGCGTGTCGTGTTTGTGGTTCAGTATGTTGTGTGTTCTGTGAATGGCTTTCTGCTTCATGAACATTTAGTGTGCGATGTGACCGCACATGTGCTGTGTGTTGTGCATTGTAGTGTGATCTCGGTTGTGTGTGTGTTGTGCGGGTGCTTCTCTGTTCGTATTGTGTATGTGGTGTGTCCTGTGAGTTTTGCGTGTGCTGTCTGATACGCTTTGTGTATGTGTTTTGTGTTTCGCATTGTGCGGTCGTTGAGGCTCTGTGTGCGCTACACTTTCCGTGTTTTGTGTGATGCGTGCAGTGTGTGAAATGCGTTTTGCGTAAATTCGGTGTTGTTTTTGTGTTTTAGTTTGTGTGTGTGTTGCATGTGGTTTTTTGTATGTGTTGTGTGTTTTGCACGTGTGACTGATCAGTGTGTGGTCCTCTTTGAGAGGCTGTGCGCGTGTGTTTGGCCGTTTGAGCAATGAGCGTAATGTGAGATGTGTGTACTGTGTGTGGTCGTCCTTGGTCAGTGTGCCTCAATGTGTGTGCTGTGTGTACTCTGAGAACTGTGGTTCAAGTGCATTGTGTGCAGTTCTGTGACCCTTGTGCTTGCAGTGTGTTGTTTAGTGTGATGTGCTCTTTGTGCGTAGAGAGGTTTTACGTGTACTCTGGGTTTGCATGTTGTGGGTATTTTGGGTGTGTGTGCTTGTATGTGTTGTGCTGGCGCTTTCCGTGTGTGTTGTGCGTGGCCGTCTGTTTTGTGTGTTCTGTGTGTGTCGTACTGTTTGTCTTGTGTGTCCTTTGTGCTGTCTGTTGTGTTGTATATTCTTGTGCACGGTGTGCTGTGTGTCATTTTGTTTCTGCTTTATGTGTTGCTGTGTGGGTGGGGTGTTATGTGCTAATCTTCGGTGTGTTGTGCGTGTTTGATCTGTGTTGTGTTTGTTGGGTTTGTTGTGTGTGGGGGGTGCTGCTTGCGTTGTTGGTATATGGTAGTGATTTGTGGTGTTTGTGTGTGCTTCTCTGATGTGCTATGTGGTGTGCTGCGTGTTCTTGTGCGTTTCGCGTTGTGTTGCCTGTGATCTGTGCGTCTTGTTTGTTTTCTGCGTGTTGTGTGTGCTGTGTATGTAATGTGCGTGGTATGGGTTCTGTGCTGCTTGTTGGCTGCATTGTTCTCTGTGTTGTTATCAGGGGCGTGCTATGTGCGGTATGTGTGGTTTTGAGTCGTGTGTTGTGTGCATTGAGTGGATCCTGTTGTTTCGCATATTTTTGCCTTTTCGATGAGTTTCCTGTTGGTGGTTGTGTTCTGTGTCTGGTGCGTGGCCACCTTTGTCATGTTCGGTGTGGGATGTGTCTTTCTCTGTGTAGTGTGTTGTGTTATGTACTGTGTTCTGGGTTGTGTGATTGCAGTCTACATGCATTCCTGTGTGTTAGGTATGGGGAGGTGCTGTGTGGTCTGGGTATTTTGAGCATTGTGTGTGATTTGAGCATTGTGTGGTGTGTGTGATGTGTGTGTGTGCTTATTGTGTGTGTGTGGTGTGCAGTGTGTTGTCCTGACAGTGTGTGGGCCTGAGTGTGCTCTATCTTGTATGTTTGTGGTTGTGCGTGTTATGTGTAGTTGGTTATATGGACGTTGTGTGTGTTCTTGGCAGTTGTGTGTGGTTTCGTATGTGCTGTGGGTGTTTTGTGTGTGTGACTGTGATTTGTGTGAGGTGGTGGTAGAGAGGTGTGTGTGTGTGTGTGTGTGTGTGTGTGTGTCTGTTTGAGTTACGTGCATGAGGTGAGACATGTCGACTGCGCTCTTGTGCTTGTTTAGTGTGTCTCATGGTGTCTGCCGTATGTGCCTGTGCAAAGTTTTTCATGTGTTTTGTGAGCAGTTTTGGGCCTTGAGGTATGTGGTGTGAGTCTTGGGACTGCTGTGTTGTGCGTTTCTGAGTTGCGTGTGTGTTCTGCGTTGTGCTCTCCTTTGTGAGGATATGTGTGGTGTGTCTGCATGGTTGTGTGTGTTGCGTGGAATGCATAAAGTGTGTGGTATGTGTGTTCTTTGTCGGTTGTGTGTGTTTTGCCTTGGTGTTATGTGTGTAGCGTGTGTTTTGCGTGAGTGACTGTGATTTGTGCGTGGTTGCGTTTGAGTGGGTTTGTGTGTGGTTGTTATGTGCGTGATAATGTGAGATGTGCGGCCCTGTGTGTGGTTGGGCTTGTTTAGTGTGTCTCATCGTGTGTGCTGTGCATACTCTCTCAAACGGGGTTTGTGTGTTTTGTGAGCAATTATGTGCGTTGCGGTGTGCGTGTGCTGTGTGTCCTGTGACTGTCGTTTTGTTACTTTACGGGTGTTCCGTGAGCGTGCTCTGCGTAGTGCTGTCCTGTGTGGACACGTGCGTGGGGTGTCTGTGCGTGATTGTGCATGTGGTGTGTCGTGTGTGAAATGTGTGCTATGCGTTGTGGTGTGTCGAGTGTGAAATGTGTGCTTTGTGTGTTTTTTTGTTGTTTATGTGTTTTATGTGTGGTTCTGTATGTGTTGTGTGTGATTTGTGTTTGGCTGTGTTTGAGAGTTCGTGTCTGTGTGTGTGTGTGTGTGAGCTTGTGTGTGTCTGTGTTTGAGCTCTGTGTGTGATGCGAGATGTGCTGTCTTCGTGTGGTTTTGCTTGCGTCCTGCGCCGCATTGTGTGTGCTGTGCGTACTTGGTGAACTGTGGTCTTGCCATGAATTGTGTGCTTTTATGCCACTGTGATGTGTGTGCTGTGTATTCTTTCATTTGCGGTGCCATGTGCGTTGTAAGTGGTCGTGTGTGTTCTATGTGTCTTTGTGTGTCTGTGGGTGCTTCTTTGTGTGGTTTGTGTGTGGCAGGTAGTAGTTGCGGCTTTCTGTGTGTGTTGTCTTGTTAATGCTGGTTGCTGTGTGTTACGAGTTGCGATGGTTCTTTTGTGTGTGACGTGTCTCTGTGTTGTGTGAAGTGTTGTTCCGCAATTTGTTTTGTGGTGTGCCTTGTGCTAATGTTTTGATGTGTTTCTTTTAATGTGTGCGTTGTGTGTGTGATGCTGGTGTGTGTTCTGTGTGCCATTCTTTGTGACCTGTTTTGCGTTTGCTGGGGTTTGTGTTGTGTGTGCGGTGTGTTGTTTGTCTTTTGTTACACGTAGGGCGTGTTTTCTGGTGTTTGTTGCATGATTGTGTGTTTATTCTATGTTGGGTTACATTTTGTGCGCCGTGTTATTGTGTGTTTCTCTGCTGTGATGTCTGTGATCTGTTGGTTTTGTGCGTGTGGTGGTGTTCGTGTGGTTGTGTGTGTGTTTCCTGTGTGTGGTGTTTCCTCTGTGTTGTGAGTGTTGCATACGTGATGTTTGCGGCTTCGGGTCTTTGTTATTTGTGGTGCGTGTTCTGTGTGTATTTCTCTGTGCTGTGCCGTGCGATTGGTGTGGTTGTGGGTGGCTGTGGGTTGTCCGTTGGTGCACTGTGTCTTTGGGTGTTGCATGCTTTCTGTCTTCAATGTAGCGTGTCGTGTTTGTGGTTCAGTATGTTGTGTGTTCTGTGAATGGCTTTCTGCTTCATGAACATTTAGTGTGCGATGTGACCGCACATGTGCTGTGTGTTGTGCATTGTAGTGTGATCTCGGTTGTGTGTGTGTTGTGCGGGTGCTTCTCTGTTCGTATTGTGTATGTGGTGTGTCCTGTGAGTTTTGCGTGTGCTGTCTGATACGCTTTGTGTATGTGTTTTGTGTTTCGCATTGTGCGGTCGTTGAGGCTCTGTGTGCGCTACACTTTCCGTGTTTTGTGTGATGCGTGCAGTGTGTGAAATGCGTTTTGCGTAAATTCGGTGTTGTTTTTGTGTTTTAGTTTGTGTGTGTGTTGCATGTGGTTTTTTGTATGTGTTGTGTGTTTTGCACGTGTGACTGATCAGTGTGTGGTCCTCTTTGAGAGGCTGTGCGCGTGTGTTTGGCCGTTTGAGCAATGAGCGTAATGTGAGATGTGTGTACTGTGTGTGGTCGTCCTTGGTCAGTGTGCCTCAATGTGTGTGCTGTGTGTACTCTGAGAACTGTGGTTCAAGTGCATTGTGTGCAGTTCTGTGACCCTTGTGCTTGCAGTGTGTTGTTTAGTGTGATGTGCTCTTTGTGCGTAGAGAGGTTTTACGTGTACTCTGGGTTTGCATGTTGTGGGTATTTTGGGTGTGTGTGCTTGTATGTGTTGTGCTGGCGCTTTCCGTGTGTGTTGTGCGTGGCCGTCTGTTTTGTGTGTTCTGTGTGTGTCGTACTGTTTGTCTTGTGTGTCCTTTGTGCTGTCTGTTGTGTTGTATATTCTTGTGCACGGTGTGCTGTGTGTCATTTTGTTTCTGCTTTATGTGTTGCTGTGTGGGTGGGGTGTTATGTGCTAATCTTCGGTGTGTTGTGCGTGTTTGATCTGTGTTGTGTTTGTTGGGTTTGTTGTGTGTGGGGGGTGCTGCTTGCGTTGTTGGTATATGGTAGTGATTTGTGGTGTTTGTGTGTGCTTCTCTGATGTGCTATGTGGTGTGCTGCGTGTTCTTGTGCGTTTCGCGTTGTGTTGCCTGTGATCTGTGCGTCTTGTTTGTTTTCTGCGTGTTGTGTGTGCTGTGTATGTAATGTGCGTGGTATGGGTTCTGTGCTGCTTGTTGGCTGCATTGTTCTCTGTGTTGTTATCAGGGGCGTGCTATGTGCGGTATGTGTGGTTTTGAGTCGTGTGTTGTGTGCATTGAGTGGATCCTGTTGTTTCGCATATTTTTGCCTTTTCGATGAGTTTCCTGTTGGTGGTTGTGTTCTGTGTCTGGTGCGTGGCCACCTTTGTCATGTTCGGTGTGGGATGTGTCTTTCTCTGTGTAGTGTGTTGTGTTATGTACTGTGTTCTGGGTTGTGTGATTGCAGTCTACATGCATTCCTGTGTGTTAGGTATGGGGAGGTGCTGTGTGGTCTGGGTATTTTGAGCATTGTGTGTGATTTGAGCATTGTGTGGTGTGTGTGATGTGTGTGTGTGCTTATTGTGTGTGTGTGGTGTGCAGTGTGTTGTCCTGACAGTGTGTGGGCCTGAGTGTGCTCTATCTTGTATGTTTGTGGTTGTGCGTGTTATGTGTAGTTGGTTATATGGACGTTGTGTGTGTTCTTGGCAGTTGTGTGTGGTTTCGTATGTGCTGTGGGTGTTTTGTGTGTGTGACTGTGATTTGTGTGAGGTGGTGGTAGAGAGGTTGTGTGTGTGTGTGTGTGTGTGTGTGTGTCTGTTTGAGTTACGTGCATGAGGTGAGACATGTCGACTGCGCTCTTGTGCTTGTTTAGTGTGTCTCATGGTGTCTGCCGTATGTGCCTGTGCAAAGTTTTTCATGTGTTTTGTGAGCAGTTTTGGGCCTTGAGGTATGTGGTGTGAGTCTTGGGACTGCTGTGTTGTGCGTTTCTGAGTTGCGTGTGTGTTCTGCGTTGTGCTCTCCTTTGTGAGGATATGTGTGGTGTGTCTGCATGGTTGTGTGTGTTGCGTGGAATGCATAAAGTGTGTGGTATGTGTGTTCTTTGTCGGTTGTGTGTGTTTTGCCTTGGTGTTATGTGTGTAGCGTGTGTTTTGCGTGAGTGACTGTGATTTGTGCGTGGTTGCGTTTGAGTGGGTTTGTGTGTGGTTGTTATGTGCGTGATAATGTGAGATGTGCGGCCCTGTGTGTGGTTGGGCTTGTTTAGTGTGTCTCATCGTGTGTGCTGTGCATACTCTCTCAAACGGGGTTTGTGTGTTTTGTGAGCAATTATGTGCGTTGCGGTGTGCGTGTGCTGTGTGTCCTGTGACTGTCGTTTTGTTACTTTACGGGTGTTCCGTGAGCGTGCTCTGCGTAGTGCTGTCCTGTGTGGACACGTGCGTGGGGTGTCTGTGCGTGATTGTGCATGTGGTGTGTCGTGTGTGAAATGTGTGCTATGCGTTGTGGTGTGTCGAGTGTGAAATGTGTGCTTTGTGTGTTTTTTTGTTGTTTATGTGTTTTATGTGTGGTTCTGTATGTGTTGTGTGTGATTTGTGTTTGGCTGTGTTTGAGAGTTCGTGTCTGTGTGTGTGTGTGTGTGAGCTTGTGTGTGTCTGTGTTTGAGCTCTGTGTGTGATGCGAGATGTGCTGTCTTCGTGTGGTTTTGCTTGCGTCCTGCGCCGCATTGTGTGTGCTGTGCGTACTTGGTGAACTGTGGTCTTGCCATGAATTGTGTGCTTTTATGCCACTGTGATGTGTGTGCTGTGTATTCTTTCATTTGCGGTGCCATGTGCGTTGTAAGTGGTCGTGTGTGTTCTATGTGTCTTTGTGTGTCTGTGGGTGCTTCTTTGTGTGGTTTGTGTGTGGCAGGTAGTAGTTGCGGCTTTCTGTGTGTGTTGTCTTGTTAATGCTGGTTGCTGTGTGTTACGAGTTGCGATGGTTCTTTTGTGTGTGACGTGTCTCTGTGTTGTGTGAAGTGTTGTTCCGCAATTTGTTTTGTGGTGTGCCTTGTGCTAATGTTTTGATGTGTTTCTTTTAATGTGTGCGTTGTGTGTGTGATGCTGGTGTGTGTTCTGTGTGCCATTCTTTGTGACCTGTTTTGCGTTTGCTGGGGTTTGTGTTGTGTGTGCGGTGTGTTGTTTGTCTTTTGTTACACGTAGGGCGTGTTTTCTGGTGTTTGTTGCATGATTGTGTGTTTATTCTATGTTGGGTTACATTTTGTGCGCCGTGTTATTGTGTGTTTCTCTGCTGTGATGTCTGTGATCTGTTGGTTTTGTGCGTGTGGTGGTGTTCGTGTGGTTGTGTGTGTGTTTCCTGTGTGTGGTGTTTCCTCTGTGTTGTGAGTGTTGCATACGTGATGTTTGCGGCTTCGGGTCTTTGTTATTTGTGGTGCGTGTTCTGTGTGTATTTCTCTGTGCTGTGCCGTGCGATTGGTGTGGTTGTGGGTGGCTGTGGGTTGTCCGTTGGTGCACTGTGTCTTTGGGTGTTGCATGCTTTCTGTCTTCAATGTAGCGTGTCGTGTTTGTGGTTCAGTATGTTGTGTGTTCTGTGAATGGCTTTCTGCTTCATGAACATTTAGTGTGCGATGTGACCGCACATGTGCTGTGTGTTGTGCATTGTAGTGTGATCTCGGTTGTGTGTGTGTTGTGCGGGTGCTTCTCTGTTCGTATTGTGTATGTGGTGTGTCCTGTGAGTTTTGCGTGTGCTGTCTGATACGCTTTGTGTATGTGTTTTGTGTTTCGCATTGTGCGGTCGTTGAGGCTCTGTGTGCGCTACACTTTCCGTGTTTTGTGTGATGCGTGCAGTGTGTGAAATGCGTTTTGCGTAAATTCGGTGTTGTTTTTGTGTTTTAGTTTGTGTGTGTGTTGCATGTGGTTTTTTGTATGTGTTGTGTGTTTTGCACGTGTGACTGATCAGTGTGTGGTCCTCTTTGAGAGGCTGTGCGCGTGTGTTTGGCCGTTTGAGCAATGAGCGTAATGTGAGATGTGTGTACTGTGTGTGGTCGTCCTTGGTCAGTGTGCCTCAATGTGTGTGCTGTGTGTACTCTGAGAACTGTGGTTCAAGTGCATTGTGTGCAGTTCTGTGACCCTTGTGCTTGCAGTGTGTTGTTTAGTGTGATGTGCTCTTTGTGCGTAGAGAGGTTTTACGTGTACTCTGGGTTTGCATGTTGTGGGTATTTTGGGTGTGTGTGCTTGTATGTGTTGTGCTGGCGCTTTCCGTGTGTGTTGTGCGTGGCCGTCTGTTTTGTGTGTTCTGTGTGTGTCGTACTGTTTGTCTTGTGTGTCCTTTGTGCTGTCTGTTGTGTTGTATATTCTTGTGCACGGTGTGCTGTGTGTCATTTTGTTTCTGCTTTATGTGTTGCTGTGTGGGTGGGGTGTTATGTGCTAATCTTCGGTGTGTTGTGCGTGTTTGATCTGTGTTGTGTTTGTTGGGTTTGTTGTGTGTGGGGGGTGCTGCTTGCGTTGTTGGTATATGGTAGTGATTTGTGGTGTTTGTGTGTGCTTCTCTGATGTGCTATGTGGTGTGCTGCGTGTTCTTGTGCGTTTCGCGTTGTGTTGCCTGTGATCTGTGCGTCTTGTTTGTTTTCTGCGTGTTGTGTGTGCTGTGTATGTAATGTGCGTGGTATGGGTTCTGTGCTGCTTGTTGGCTGCATTGTTCTCTGTGTTGTTATCAGGGGCGTGCTATGTGCGGTATGTGTGGTTTTGAGTCGTGTGTTGTGTGCATTGAGTGGATCCTGTTGTTTCGCATATTTTTGCCTTTTCGATGAGTTTCCTGTTGGTGGTTGTGTTCTGTGTCTGGTGCGTGGCCACCTTTGTCATGTTCGGTGTGGGATGTGTCTTTCTCTGTGTAGTGTGTTGTGTTATGTACTGTGTTCTGGGTTGTGTGATTGCAGTCTACATGCATTCCTGTGTGTTAGGTATGGGGAGGTGCTGTGTGGTCTGGGTATTTTGAGCATTGTGTGTGATTTGAGCATTGTGTGGTGTGTGTGATGTGTGTGTGTGCTTATTGTGTGTGTGTGGTGTGCAGTGTGTTGTCCTGACAGTGTGTGGGCCTGAGTGTGCTCTATCTTGTATGTTTGTGGTTGTGCGTGTTATGTGTAGTTGGTTATATGGACGTTGTGTGTGTTCTTGGCAGTTGTGTGTGGTTTCGTATGTGCTGTGGGTGTTTTGTGTGTGTGACTGTGATTTGTGTGAGGTGGTGGTAGAGAGGTTGTGTGTGTGTGTGTGTGTGTGTGTGTGTGTGTGTCTGTTTGAGTTACGTGCATGAGGTGAGACATGTCGACTGCGCTCTTGTGCTTGTTTAGTGTGTCTCATGGTGTCTGCCGTATGTGCCTGTGCAAAGTTTTTCATGTGTTTTGTGAGCAGTTTTGGGCCTTGAGGTATGTGGTGTGAGTCTTGGGACTGCTGTTGTTGTGCGTTTCTGAGTTGCGTTGTGTGTTCTGCGTTGTGCTCTCCTTTGTGAGGATATGTGTGGTGTGTCTGCATGGTTGTGTGTGTTGCGTGGAATGCATAAAGTGTGTGGTATGTGTGTTCTTTGTCGGTTGTGTGTGTTTTGCCTTGGTGTTATGTGTGTAGCGTGTGTTTTGCGTGAGTGACTGTGATTTGTGCGTGGTTGCGTTTGAGTGGGTTTGTGTGTGGTTGTTATGTGCGTGATAACGTGAGATGTGCGGCCCTGTGTGTGGTTGGGCTTGTTTAGTGTGTCTCATCGTGTGTGGCTGTGCATACTCTCTCAAACGGGGTTTGTGTGTTTTGTGAGCAATTATGTGCGTTGCGGTGTGCGTGTGCTGTGTGTCCTGTGACTGTCGTTTTGTTACAGTTACGGGTTGTTCCGTGAGCGTGCTCTGCGTAGTGCTGTCCTGTGTGTACACGTGCGTGGGGTGTCTGTGCGTGATTGTGCATGTGGTGTGTCGTGTGTGAAATGTGTGCTATGCGTTGTGGTGTGTCGAGTGTGAAATGTGTGCTTTGTGTGTTTTTTTGTTGTTTATGTGTTTTATGTGTGGTTCTGTATGTGTTGTGTGTGATTTGTGTTTGGCTGTGTTTGAGAGTTCGTGTCTGTGTGTGTGTGTGTGTGAGCTTGTGTGTGTCTGTGTTTGAGCTCTGTGTGTGATGCGAGATGTGCTGTCTTCGTGTGGTTTTGCTTGCGTCCTGCGCCGCATTGTGTGTGCTGTGCGTACTTGGTGAACTGTGGTCTTGCCATGAATTGTGTGCTTTTATGCCACTGTGATGTGTGTGCTGTGTATTCTTTCATTTGCGGTGCCATGTGCGTTGTAAGTGGTCGTGTGTGTTCTATGTGTCCTTTGTGTGTCTGTGGGTGCTTCTTTGTGTGGTTTGTGTGTGGCAGGTAGTAGTTGCGGCTTTCTGTGTGTGTTGTCTTGTTAATGCTGGTTGCTGTGTGTTACGAGTTGCGATGGTTCTTTTGTGTGTGACGTGTCTCTGTGTTGTGTGAAGTGTTGTTCCGCAATTTGTTTTGTGGTGTGCCTTGTGCTAATGTTTTGATGTGTTTCTTTTAATGTGTGCGTTGTGTGTGTGATGCTGGTGTGTGTTCTGTGTGCCATTCTTTGTGACCTGTTTTGCGTTTGCTGGGGTTTGTGTTGTGTGTGCGGTGTGTTGTTTGTCTTTTGTTACACGTAGGGCGTGTTTTCTGGTGTTTGTTGCATGATTGTGTGTTTATTCTATGTTGGGTTACATTTTGTGCGCCGTGTTATTGTGTGTTTCTCTGCTGTGATGTCTGTGATCTGTTGGTTTTGTGCGTGTGGTGGTGTTGTTGTGGTTGTGTGTGTGTTTCCTGTGTGTGGTGTTTCCTCTGTGTTGTGAGTGTTGCATACGTGATGTTTGCGGCTTCGGGTCTTTGTTATTTGTGGTGCGTGTTCTGTGTGTATTTCTCTGTGCTGTGCCGTGCGATTGGTGTGGTTGTGGGTGGCTGTGGGTTGTCCGTTGGTGCACTGTGTCTTTGGGTGTTGCATGCTTTCTGTCTTCAATGTAGCGTGTCGTGTTTGTGGTTCAGTATGTTGTGTGTTCTGTGAATGGCTTTCTGCTTCATGAACATTTAGTGTGCGATGTGACCGCACATGTGCTGTGTGTTGTGCATTGTAGTGTGATCTCGGTTGTGTGTGTGTTGTGCGGGTGCTTCTCTGTTCGTATTGTGTATGTGGTGTGTCCTGTGAGTTTTGCGTGTGCTGTCTGATACGCTTTGTGTATGTGTTTTGTGTTTCGCATTGTGCGGTCGTTGAGGCTCTGTGTGCGCTACACTTTCCGTGTTTTGTGTGATGCGTGCAGTGTGTGAAATGCGTTTTGCGTAAATTCGGTGTTGTTTTTGTGTTTTAGTTTGTGTGTGTGTTGCATGTGGTTTTTTGTATGTGTTGTGTGTTTTGCACGTGTGACTGATCAGTGTGTGGTCCTCTTTGAGAGGCTGTGCGCGTGTGTTTGGCCGTTTGAGCAATGAGCGTAATGTGAGATGTGTGTACTGTGTGTGGTCGTCCTTGGTCAGTGTGCCTCAATGTGTGTGCTGTGTGTACTCTGAGAACTGTGGTTCAAGTGCATTGTGTGCAGTTCTGTGACCCTTGTGCTTGCAGTGTGTTGTTTAGTGTGATGTGCTCTTTGTGCGTAGAGAGGTTTTACGTGTACTCTGGGTTTGCATGTTGTGGGTATTTTGGGTGTGTGTGCTTGTATGTGTTGTGCTGGCGCTTTCCGTGTGTGTTGTGCGTGGCCGTCTGTTTTGTGTGTTCTGTGTGTGTCGTACTGTTTGTCTTGTGTGTCCTTTGTGCTGTCTGTTGTGTTGTATATTCTTGTGCACGGTGTGCTGTGTGTCATTTTGTTTCTGCTTTATGTGTTGCTGTGTGGGTGGGGTGTTATGTGCTAATCTTCGGTGTGTTGTGCGTGTTTGATCTGTGTTGTGTTTGTTGGGTTTGTTGTGTGTGGGGGGGTGCTGCTTGCGTTGTTGGTATATGGTAGTGATTTGTGGTGTTTGTGTGTGCTTCTCTGATGTGCTATGTGGTGTGCTGCGTGTTCTTGTGCGTTTCGCGTTGTGTTGCCTGTGATCTGTGCGTCTTGTTTGTTTTCTGCGTGTTGTGTGTGCTGTGTATGTAATGTGCGTGGTATGGGTTCTGTGCTGCTTGTTGGCTGCATTGTTCTCTGTGTTGTTATCAGGGGCGTGCTATGTGCGGTATGTGTGGTTTTGAGTCGTGTGTTGTGTGCATTGAGTGGATCCTGTTGTTTCGCATATTTTTGCCTTTTCGATGAGTTTCCTGTTGGTGGTTGTGTTCTGTGTCTGGTGCGTGGCCACCTTTGTCATGTTCGGTGTGGGATGTGTCTTTCTCTGTGTAGTGTGTTGTGTTATGTACTGTGTTCTGGGTTGTGTGATTGCAGTCTACATGCATTCCTGTGTGTTAGGTATGGGGAGGTGCTGTGTGGTCTGGGTATTTTGAGCATTGTGTGTGATTTGAGCATTGTGTGGTGTGTGTGATGTGTGTGTGTGCTTATTGTGTGTGTGTGTGTGTGCAGTGTGTTGTCCTGACAGTGTGTGGGCCTGAGTGTGCTCTATCTTGTATGTTTGTGGTTGTGCGTGTTATGTGTAGTTGGTTATATGGACGTTGTGTGTGTTCTTGGCAGTTGTGTGTGGTTTCGTATGTGCTGTGGGTGTTTTGTGTGTGTGACTGTGATTTGTGTGAGGTGGTGGTAGAGAGGTTTGTGTGTGTGTGTGTGTGTGTGTGTGTGTGTGTGTCTGTTTGAGTTACGTGCATGAGGTGAGACATGTCGACTGCGCTCTTGTGCTTGTTTAGTGTGTCTCATGGTGTCTGCCGTATGTGCCTGTGCAAAGTTTTTCATGTGTTTTGTGAGCAGTTTTGGGCCTTGAGGTATGTGGTGTGAGTCTTGGGACTGCTGTGTTGTGCGTTTCTGAGTTGCGTGTGTGTTCTGCGTTGTGCTCTCCTTTGTGAGGATATGTGTGGTGTGTCTGCATGGTTGTGTGTGTTGCGTGGAATGCATAAAGTGTGTGGTATGTGTGTTCTTTGTCGGTTGTGTGTGTTTTGCCTTGGTGTTATGTGTGTAGCGTGTGTTTTGCGTGAGTGACTGTGATTTGTGCGTGGTTGCGTTTGAGTGGGTTTGTGTGTGGTTGTTATGTGCGTGATAACGTGAGATGTGCGGCCCTGTGTGTGGTTGGGCTTGTTTAGTGTGTCTCATCGTGTGTGCTGTGCATACTCTCTCAAACGGGGTTTGTGTGTTTTGTGAGCAATTATGTGCGTTGCGGTGTGCGTGTGCTGTGTGTCCTGTGACTGTCGTTTTGTTACTTTACGGGTGTTCCGTGAGCGTGCTCTGCGTAGTGCTGTCTCCTGTGTGGACACGTGCGTGGGGTGTCTGTGCGTGATTGTGCATGTGGTGTGTCGTGTGTGAAATGTGTGCTATGCGTTGTGGTGTGTCGAGTGTGAAATGTGTGCTTTGTGTGTTTTTTTGTTGTTTATGTGTTTTATGTGTGGTTCTGTATGTGTTGTGTGTGATTTGTGTTTGGCTGTGTTTGAGAGTTCGTGTCTGTGTGTGTGTGTGTGTGAGCTTGTGTGTGTCTGTGTTTGAGCTCTGTGTGTGATGCGAGATGTGCTGTCTTCGTGTGGTTTTGCTTGCGTCCTGCGCCGCATTGTGTGTGCTGTGCGTACTTGGTGAACTGTGGTCTTGCCATGAATTGTGTGCTTTTATGCCACTGTGATGTGTGTGCTGTGTATTCTTTCATTTGCGGTGCCATGTGCGTTGTAAGTGGTCGTGTGTGTTCTCTATGTGTCTTTGTGTGTCTGTGGGTGCTTCTTTGTGTGGTTTGTGTGTGGCAGGTAGTAGTTGCGGCTTTCTGTGTGTGTTGTCTTGTTAATGCTGGTTGCTGTGTGTTACGAGTTGCGATGGTTCTTTTGTGTGTGACGTGTCTCTGTGTTGTGTGAAGTGTTGTTCCGCAATTTGTTTTGTGGTGTGCTTTTTGCTATTTTTTTGATGTTTTTTTTTTATTGTGTGCGTTGTGTGTGTGATGCTGGTGTGTGTTCTGTGTGCCATTCTTTGTGACCTGTTTTGCGTTTGCTGGGGTTTGTGTTGTGTGTGCGGTGTGTTGTTTGTCTTTTGTTACACGTAGGGCGTGTTTTCTGGTGTTTGTTGCATGATTGTGTGTTTATTCTATGTTGGGTTACATTTTGTGCGCCGTGTTATTGTGTGTTTCTCTGCTGTGATGTCTGTGATCTGTTGGTTTTGTGCGTGTGGTGGTGTTCGTGTGGTTGTGTGTGTGTTTCCTGTGTGTGGTGTTTCCTCTGTGTTGTGAGTGTTGCATACGTGATGTTTGCGGCTTCGGGTCTTTGTTATTTGTGGTGCGTGTTCTGTGTGTATTTCTCTGTGCTGTGCCGTGCGATTGGTGTGGTTGTGGGTGGCTGTGGGTTGTCCGTTGGTGCACTGTGTCTTTGGGTGTTGCATGCTTTCTGTCTTCAATGTAGCGTGTCGTGTTTGTGGTTCAGTATGTTGTGTGTTCTGTGAATGGCTTTCTGCTTCATGAACATTTAGTGTGCGATGTGACCGCACATGTGCTGTGTGTTGTGCATTGTAGTGTGATCTCGGTTGTGTGTGTGTTGTGCGGGTGCTTCTCTGTTCGTATTGTGTATGTGGTGTGTCCTGTGAGTTTTGCGTGTGCTGTCTGATACGCTTTGTGTATGTGTTTTGTGTTTCGCATTGTGCGGTCGTTGAGGCTCTGTGTGCGCTACACTTTCCGTGTTTTGTGTGATGCGTGCAGTGTGTGAAATGCGTTTTGCGTAAATTCGGTGTTGTTTTTGTGTTTTAGTTTGTGTGTGTGTTGCATGTGGTTTTTTGTATGTGTTGTGTGTTTTGCACGTGTGACTGATCAGTGTGTGGTCCTCTTTGAGAGGCTGTGCGCGTGTGTTTGGCCGTTTGAGCAATGAGCGTAATGTGAGATGTGTGTACTGTGTGTGGTCGTCCTTGGTCAGTGTGCCTCAATGTGTGTGCTGTGTGTACTCTGAGAACTGTGGTTCAAGTGCATTGTGTGCAGTTCTGTGACCCTTGTGCTTGCAGTGTGTTGTTTAGTGTGATGTGCTCTTTGTGCGTAGAGAGGTTTTACGTGTACTCTGGGTTTGCATGTTGTGGGTATTTTGGGTGTGTGTGCTTGTATGTGTTGTGCTGGCGCTTTCCGTGTGTGTTGTGCGTGGCCGTCTGTTTTGTGTGTTCTGTGTGTGTCGTACTGTTTGTCTTGTGTGTCCTTTGTGCTGTCTGTTGTGTTGTATATTCTTGTGCACGGTGTGCTGTGTGTCATTTTGTTTCTGCTTTATGTGTTGCTGTGTGGGTGGGGTGTTATGTGCTAATCTTCGGTGTGTTGTGCGTGTTTGATCTGTGTTGTGTTTGTTGGGTTTGTTGTGTGTGGGGGGTGCTGCTTGCGTTGTTGGTATATGGTAGTGATTTGTGGTGTTTGTGTGTGCTTCTCTGATGTGCTATGTGGTGTGCTGCGTGTTCTTGTGCGTTTCGCGTTGTGTTGCCTGTGATCTGTGCGTCTTGTTTGTTTTCTGCGTGTTGTGTGTGCTGTGTATGTAATGTGCGTGGTATGGGTTCTGTGCTGCTTGTTGGCTGCATTGTTCTCTGTGTTGTTATCAGGGGCGTGCTATGTGCGGTATGTGTGGTTTTGAGTCGTGTGTTGTGTGCATTGAGTGGATCCTGTTGTTGTTTCGCATATTTTTGCCTTTTCGATGAGTTTCCTGTTGGTGGTTGTGTTCTGTGTCTGGTGCGTGGCCACCTTTGTCATGTTCGGTGTGGGATGTGTCTTTCTCTGTGTAGTGTGTTGTGTTATGTACTGTGTTCTGGGTTGTGTGATTGCAGTCTACATGCATTCCTGTGTGTTAGGTATGGGGAGGTGCTGTGTGGTCTGGGTATTTTGAGCATTGTGTGTGATTTGAGCATTGTGTGGTGTGTGTGATGTGTGTGTGTGCTTATTGTGTGTGTGTGGTGTGCAGTGTGTTGTCCTGACAGTGTGTGGGCCTGAGTGTGCTCTATCTTGTATGTTTGTGGTTGTGCGTGTTATGTGTAGTTGGTTATATGGACGTTGTGTGTGTTCTTGGCAGTTGTGTGTGGTTTCGTATGTGCTGTGGGTGTTTTGTGTGTGTGACTGTGATTTGTGTGAGGTGGTGGTAGAGAGGTGGTGTGTGTGTGTGTGTGTGTGTGTGTTTGTCTGTTTGAGTTACGTGCATGAGGTGAGACATGTCGACTGCGCTCTTGTGCTTGTTTAGTGTGTCTCATGGTGTCTGCCGTATGTGCCTGTGCAAAGTTTTTCATGTGTTTTGTGAGCAGTTTTGGGCCTTGAGGTATGTGGTGTGAGTCTTGGGACTGCTGTGTTGTGCGTTTCTGAGTTGCGTGTGTGTTCTGCGTTGTGCTCTCCTTTGTGAGGATATGTGTGGTGTGTCTGCATGGTTGTGTGTGTTGCGTGGAATGCATAAAGTGTGTGGTATGTGTGTTCTTTGTCGGTTGTGTGTGTTTTGCCTTGGTGTTATGTGTGTAGCGTGTGTTTTGCGTGAGTGACTGTGATTTGTGCGTGGTTGCGTTTGAGTGGGTTTGTGTGTGGTTGTTATGTGCGTGATAATGTGAGATGTGCGGCCCTGTGTGTGGTTGGGCTTGTTTAGTGTGTCTCATCGTGTGTGCTGTGCATACTCTCTCAAACGGGGTTTGTGTGTTTTGTGAGCAATTATGTGCGTTGCGGTGTGCGTGTGCTGTGTGTCCTGTGACTGTCGTTTTGTTACTTTACGGGTGTTCCGTGAGCGTGCTCTGCGTAGTGCTGTCCTGTGTGGACACGTGCGTGGGGTGTCTGTGCGTGATTGTGCATGTGGTGTGTCGTGTGTGAAATGTGTGCTATGCGTTGTGGTGTGTCGAGTGTGAAATGTGTGCTTTGTGTGTTTTTTTGTTGTTTATGTGTTTTATGTGTGGTTCTGTATGTGTTGTGTGTGATTTGTGTTTGGCTGTGTTTGAGAGTTCGTGTCTGTGTGTGTGTGTGTGTGAGCTTGTGTGTGTCTGTGTTTGAGCTCTGTGTGTGATGCGAGATGTGCTGTCTTCGTGTGGTTTTGCTTGCGTCCTGCGCCGCATTGTGTGTGCTGTGCGTACTTGGTGAACTGTGGTCTTGCCATGAATTGTGTGCTTTTATGCCACTGTGATGTGTGTGCTGTGTATTCTTTCATTTGCGGTGCCATGTGCGTTGTAAGTGGTCGTGTGTGTTCTATGTGTCTTTGTGTGTCTGTGGGTGCTTCTTTGTGTGGTTTGTGTGTGGCAGGTAGTAGTTGCGGCTTTCTGTGTGTGTTGTCTTGTTAATGCTGGTTGCTGTGTGTTACGAGTTGCGATGGTTCTTTTGTGTGTGACGTGTCTCTGTGTTGTGTGAAGTGTTGTTCCGCAATTTGTTTTGTGGTGTGCCTTGTGCTAATGTTTTGATGTGTTTCTTTTAATGTGTGCGTTGTGTGTGTGATGCTGGTGTGTGTTCTGTGTGCCATTCTTTGTGACCTGTTTTGCGTTTGCTGGGGTTTGTGTTGTGTGTGCGGTGTGTTGTTTGTCTTTTGTTACACGTAGGGCGTGTTTTCTGGTGTTTGTTGCATGATTGTGTGTTTATTCTATGTTGGGTTACATTTTGTGCGCCGTGTTATTGTGTGTTTCTCTGCTGTGATGTCTGTGATCTGTTGGTTTTGTGCGTGTGGTGGTGTTCGTGTGGTTGTGTGTGTGTTTCCTGTGTGTGGTGTTTCCTCTGTGTTGTGAGTGTTGCATACGTGATGTTTGCGGCTTCGGGTCTTTGTTATTTGTGGTGCGTGTTCTGTGTGTATTTCTCTGTGCTGTGCCGTGCGATTGGTGTGGTTGTGGGTGGCTGTGGGTTGTCCGTTGGTGCACTGTGTCTTTGGGTGTTGCATGCTTTCTGTCTTCAATGTAGCGTGTCGTGTTTGTGGTTCAGTATGTTGTGTGTTCTGTGAATGGCTTTCTGCTTCATGAACATTTAGTGTGCGATGTGACCGCACATGTGCTGTGTGTTGTGCATTGTAGTGTGATCTCGGTTGTGTGTGTGTTGTGCGGGTGCTTCTCTGTTCGTATTGTGTATGTGGTGTGTCCTGTGAGTTTTGCGTGTGCTGTCTGATACGCTTTGTGTATGTGTTTTGTGTTTCGCATTGTGCGGTCGTTGAGGCTCTGTGTGCGCTACACTTTCCGTGTTTTGTGTGATGCGTGCAGTGTGTGAAATGCGTTTTGCGTAAATTCGGTGTTGTTTTTGTGTTTTAGTTTGTGTGTGTGTTGCATGTGGTTTTTTGTATGTGTTGTGTGTTTTGCACGTGTGACTGATCAGTGTGTGGTCCTCTTTGAGAGGCTGTGCGCGTGTGTTTGGCCGTTTGAGCAATGAGCGTAATGTGAGATGTGTGTACTGTGTGTGGTCGTCCTTGGTCAGTGTGCCTCAATGTGTGTGCTGTGTGTACTCTGAGAACTGTGGTTCAAGTGCATTGTGTGCAGTTCTGTGACCCTTGTGCTTGCAGTGTGTTGTTTAGTGTGATGTGCTCTTTGTGCGTAGAGAGGTTTTACGTGTACTCTGGGTTTGCATGTTGTGGGTATTTTGGGTGTGTGTGCTTGTATGTGTTGTGCTGGCGCTTTCCGTGTGTGTTGTGCGTGGCCGTCTGTTTTGTGTGTTCTGTGTGTGTCGTACTGTTTGTCTTGTGTGTCCTTTGTGCTGTCTGTTGTGTTGTATATTCTTGTGCACGGTGTGCTGTGTGTCATTTTGTTTCTGCTTTATGTGTTGCTGTGTGGGTGGGGTGTTATGTGCTAATCTTCGGTGTGTTGTGCGTGTTTGATCTGTGTTGTGTTTGTTGGGTTTGTTGTGTGTGGGGGGTGCTGCTTGCGTTGTTGGTATATGGTAGTGATTTGTGGTGTTTGTGTGTGCTTCTCTGATGTGCTATGTGGTGTGCTGCGTGTTCTTGTGCGTTTCGCGTTGTGTTGCCTGTGATCTGTGCGTCTTGTTTGTTTTCTGCGTGTTGTGTGTGCTGTGTATGTAATGTGCGTGGTATGGGTTCTGTGCTGCTTGTTGGCTGCATTGTTCTCTGTGTTGTTATCAGGGGCGTGCTATGTGCGGTATGTGTGGTTTTGAGTCGTGTGTTGTGTGCATTGAGTGGATCCTGTTGTTGTTTCGCATATTTTTGCCTTTTCGATGAGTTTCCTGTTGGTGGTTGTGTTCTGTGTCTGGTGCGTGGCCACCTTTGTCATGTTCGGTGTGGGATGTGTCTTTCTCTGTGTAGTGTGTTGTGTTATGTACTGTGTTCTGGGTTGTGTGATTGCAGTCTACATGCATTCCTGTGTGTTAGGTATGGGGAGGTGCTGTGTGGTCTGGGTATTTTGAGCATTGTGTGTGATTTGAGCATTGTGTGGTGTGTGTGATGTGTGTGTGTGCTTATTGTGTGTGTGTGGTGTGCAGTGTGTTGTCCTGACAGTGTGTGGGCCTGAGTGTGCTCTATCTTGTATGTTTGTGGTTGTGCGTGTTATGTGTAGTTGGTTATATGGACGTTGTGTGTGTTCTTGGCAGTTGTGTGTGGTTTCGTATGTGCTGTGGGTGTTTTGTGTGTGTGACTGTGATTTGTGTGAGGTGGTGGTAGAGAGGTTGTGTGTGTGTGTGTGTGTGTGTGTGTGTTTGTCTGTTTGAGTTACGTGCATGAGGTGAGACATGTCGACTGCGCTCTTGTGCTTGTTTAGTGTGTCTCATGGTGTCTGCCGTATGTGCCTGTGCAAAGTTTTTCATGTGTTTTGTGAGCAGTTTTGGGCCTTGAGGTATGTGGTGTGAGTCTTGGGACTGCTGTGTTGTGCGTTTCTGAGTTGCGTGTGTGTTCTGCGTTGTGCTCTCCTTTGTGAGGATATGTGTGGTGTGTCTGCATGGTTGTGTGTGTTGCGTGGAATGCATAAAGTGTGTGGTATGTGTGTTCTTTGTCGGTTGTGTGTGTTTTGCCTTGGTGTTATGTGTGTAGCGTGTGTTTTGCGTGAGTGACTGTGATTTGTGCGTGGTTGCGTTTGAGTGGGTTTGTGTGTGGTTGTTATGTGCGTGATAATGTGAGATGTGCGGCCCTGTGTGTGGTTGGGCTTGTTTAGTGTGTCTCATCGTGTGTGCTGTGCATACTCTCTCAAACGGGGTTTGTGTGTTTTGTGAGCAATTATGTGCGTTGCGGTGTGCGTGTGCTGTGTGTCCTGTGACTGTCGTTTTGTTACTTTACGGGTGTTCCGTGAGCGTGCTCTGCGTAGTGCTGTCCTGTGTGGACACGTGCGTGGGGTGTCTGTGCGTGATTGTGCATGTGGTGTGTCGTGTGTGAAATGTGTGCTATGCGTTGTGGTGTGTCGAGTGTGAAATGTGTGCTTTGTGTGTTTTTTTGTTGTTTATGTGTTTTATGTGTGGTTCTGTATGTGTTGTGTGTGATTTGTGTTTGGCTGTGTTTGAGAGTTCGTGTCTGTGTGTGTGTGTGTGTGAGCTTGTGTGTGTCTGTGTTTGAGCTCTGTGTGTGATGCGAGATGTGCTGTCTTCGTGTGGTTTTGCTTGCGTCCTGCGCCGCATTGTGTGTGCTGTGCGTACTTGGTGAACTGTGGTCTTGCCATGAATTGTGTGCTTTTATGCCACTGTGATGTGTGTGCTGTGTATTCTTTCATTTGCGGTGCCATGTGCGTTGTAAGTGGTCGTGTGTGTTCTATGTGTCTTTGTGTGTCTGTGGGTGCTTCTTTGTGTGGTTTGTGTGTGGCAGGTAGTAGTTGCGGCTTTCTGTGTGTGTTGTCTTGTTAATGCTGGTTGCTGTGTGTTACGAGTTGCGATGGTTCTTTTGTGTGTGACGTGTCTCTGTGTTGTGTGAAGTGTTGTTCCGCAATTTGTTTTGTGGTGTGCCTTGTGCTAATGTTTTGATGTGTTTCTTTTAATGTGTGCGTTGTGTGTGTGATGCTGGTGTGTGTTCTGTGTGCCATTCTTTGTGACCTGTTTTGCGTTTGCTGGGGTTTGTGTTGTGTGTGCGGTGTGTTGTTTGTCTTTTGTTACACGTAGGGCGTGTTTTCTGGTGTTTGTTGCATGATTGTGTGTTTATTCTATGTTGGGTTACATTTTGTGCGCCGTGTTATTGTGTGTTTCTCTGCTGTGATGTCTGTGATCTGTTGGTTTTGTGCGTGTGGTGGTGTTCGTGTGGTTGTGTGTGTGTTTCCTGTGTGTGGTGTTTCCTCTGTGTTGTGAGTGTTGCATACGTGATGTTTGCGGCTTCGGGTCTTTGTTATTTGTGGTGCGTGTTCTGTGTGTATTTCTCTGTGCTGTGCCGTGCGATTGGTGTGGTTGTGGGTGGCTGTGGGTTGTCCGTTGGTGCACTGTGTCTTTGGGTGTTGCATGCTTTCTGTCTTCAATGTAGCGTGTCGTGTTTGTGGTTCAGTATGTTGTGTGTTCTGTGAATGGCTTTCTGCTTCATGAACATTTAGTGTGCGATGTGACCGCACATGTGCTGTGTGTTGTGCATTGTAGTGTGATCTCGGTTGTGTGTGTGTTGTGCGGGTGCTTCTCTGTTCGTATTGTGTATGTGGTGTGTCCTGTGAGTTTTGCGTGTGCTGTCTGATACGCTTTGTGTATGTGTTTTGTGTTTCGCATTGTGCGGTCGTTGAGGCTCTGTGTGCGCTACACTTTCCGTGTTTTGTGTGATGCGTGCAGTGTGTGAAATGCGTTTTGCGTAAATTCGGTGTTGTTTTTGTGTTTTAGTTTGTGTGTGTGTTGCATGTGGTTTTTTGTATGTGTTGTGTGTTTTGCACGTGTGACTGATCAGTGTGTGGTCCTCTTTGAGAGGCTGTGCGCGTGTGTTTGGCCGTTTGAGCAATGAGCGTAATGTGAGATGTGTGTACTGTGTGTGGTCGTCCTTGGTCAGTGTGCCTCAATGTGTGTGCTGTGTGTACTCTGAGAACTGTGGTTCAAGTGCATTGTGTGCAGTTCTGTGACCCTTGTGCTTGCAGTGTGTTGTTTAGTGTGATGTGCTCTTTGTGCGTAGAGAGGTTTTACGTGTACTCTGGGTTTGCATGTTGTGGGTATTTTGGGTGTGTGTGCTTGTATGTGTTGTGCTGGCGCTTTCCGTGTGTGTTGTGCGTGGCCGTCTGTTTTGTGTGTTCTGTGTGTGTCGTACTGTTTGTCTTGTGTGTCCTTTGTGCTGTCTGTTGTGTTGTATATTCTTGTGCACGGTGTGCTGTGTGTCATTTTGTTTCTGCTTTATGTGTTGCTGTGTGGGTGGGGTGTTATGTGCTAATCTTCGGTGTGTTGTGCGTGTTTGATCTGTGTTGTGTTTGTTGGGTTTGTTGTGTGTGGGGGGTGCTGCTTGCGTTGTTGGTATATGGTAGTGATTTGTGGTGTTTGTGTGTGCTTCTCTGATGTGCTATGTGGTGTGCTGCGTGTTCTTGTGCGTTTCGCGTTGTGTTGCCTGTGATCTGTGCGTCTTGTTTGTTTTCTGCGTGTTGTGTGTGCTGTGTATGTAATGTGCGTGGTATGGGTTCTGTGCTGCTTGTTGGCTGCATTGTTCTCTGTGTTGTTATCAGGGGCGTGCTATGTGCGGTATGTGTGGTTTTGAGTCGTGTGTTGTGTGCATTGAGTGGATCCTGTTGTTTCGCATATTTTTGCCTTTTCGATGAGTTTCCTGTTGGTGGTTGTGTTCTGTGTCTGGTGCGTGGCCACCTTTGTCATGTTCGGTGTGGGATGTGTCTTTCTCTGTGTAGTGTGTTGTGTTATGTACTGTGTTCTGGGTTGTGTGATTGCAGTCTACATGCATTCCTGTGTGTTAGGTATGGGGAGGTGCTGTGTGGTCTGGGTATTTTGAGCATTGTGTGTGATTTGAGCATTGTGTGGTGTGTGTGATGTGTGTGTGTGCTTATTGTGTGTGTGTGGTGTGCAGTGTGTTGTCCTGACAGTGTGTGGGCCTGAGTGTGCTCTATCTTGTATGTTTGTGGTTGTGCGTGTTATGTGTAGTTGGTTATATGGACGTTGTGTGTGTTCTTGGCAGTTGTGTGTGGTTTCGTATGTGCTGTGGGTGTTTTGTGTGTGTGACTGTGATTTGTGTGAGGTGGTGGTAGAGAGGTTGTGTGTGTGTGTGTGTGTGTGTGTGTGTTTGTCTGTTTGAGTTACGTGCATGAGGTGAGACATGTCGACTGCGCTCTTGTGCTTGTTTAGTGTGTCTCATGGTGTCTGCCGTATGTGCCTGTGCAAAGTTTTTCATGTGTTTTGTGAGCAGTTTTGGGCCTTGAGGTATGTGGTGTGAGTCTTGGGACTGCTGTGTTGTGCGTTTCTGAGTTGCGTGTGTGTTCTGCGTTGTGCTCTCCTTTGTGAGGATATGTGTGGTGTGTCTGCATGGTTGTGTGTGTTGCGTGGAATGCATAAAGTGTGTGGTATGTGTGTTCTTTGTCGGTTGTGTGTGTTTTGCCTTGGTGTTATGTGTGTAGCGTGTGTTTTGCGTGAGTGACTGTGATTTGTGCGTGGTTGCGTTTGAGTGGGTTTGTGTGTGGTTGTTATGTGCGTGATAATGTGAGATGTGCGGCCCTGTGTGTGGTTGGGCTTGTTTAGTGTGTCTCATCGTGTGTGCTGTGCATACTCTCTCAAACGGGGTTTGTGTGTTTTGTGAGCAATTATGTGCGTTGCGGTGTGCGTGTGCTGTGTGTCCTGTGACTGTCGTTTTGTTACTTTACGGGTGTTCCGTGAGCGTGCTCTGCGTAGTGCTGTCCTGTGTGGACACGTGCGTGGGGTGTCTGTGCGTGATTGTGCATGTGGTGTGTCGTGTGTGAAATGTGTGCTATGCGTTGTGGTGTGTCGAGTGTGAAATGTGTGCTTTGTGTGTTTTTTTGTTGTTTATGTGTTTTATGTGTGGTTCTGTATGTGTTGTGTGTGATTTGTGTTTGGCTGTGTTTGAGAGTTCGTGTCTGTGTGTGTGTGTGTGTGAGCTTGTGTGTGTCTGTGTTTGAGCTCTGTGTGTGATGCGAGATGTGCTGTCTTCGTGTGGTTTTGCTTGCGTCCTGCGCCGCATTGTGTGTGCTGTGCGTACTTGGTGAACTGTGGTCTTGCCATGAATTGTGTGCTTTTATGCCACTGTGATGTGTGTGCTGTGTATTCTTTCATTTGCGGTGCCATGTGCGTTGTAAGTGGTCGTGTGTGTTCTATGTGTCTTTGTGTGTCTGTGGGTGCTTCTTTGTGTGGTTTGTGTGTGGCAGGTAGTAGTTGCGGCTTTCTGTGTGTGTTGTCTTGTTAATGCTGGTTGCTGTGTGTTACGAGTTGCGATGGTTCTTTTGTGTGTGACGTGTCTCTGTGTTGTGTGAAGTGTTGTTCCGCAATTTGTTTTGTGGTGTGCCTTGTGCTAATGTTTTGATGTGTTTCTTTTAATGTGTGCGTTGTGTGTGTGATGCTGGTGTGTGTTCTGTGTGCCATTCTTTGTGACCTGTTTTGCGTTTGCTGGGGTTTGTGTTGTGTGTGCGGTGTGTTGTTTGTCTTTTGTTACACGTAGGGCGTGTTTTCTGGTGTTTGTTGCATGATTGTGTGTTTATTCTATGTTGGGTTACATTTTGTGCGCCGTGTTATTGTGTGTTTCTCTGCTGTGATGTCTGTGATCTGTTGGTTTTGTGCGTGTGGTGGTGTTCGTGTGGTTGTGTGTGTGTTTCCTGTGTGTGGTGTTTCCTCTGTGTTGTGAGTGTTGCATACGTGATGTTTGCGGCTTCGGGTCTTTGTTATTTGTGGTGCGTGTTCTGTGTGTATTTCTCTGTGCTGTGCCGTGCGATTGGTGTGGTTGTGGGTGGCTGTGGGTTGTCCGTTGGTGCACTGTGTCTTTGGGTGTTGCATGCTTTCTGTCTTCAATGTAGCGTGTCGTGTTTGTGGTTCAGTATGTTGTGTGTTCTGTGAATGGCTTTCTGCTTCATGAACATTTAGTGTGCGATGTGACCGCACATGTGCTGTGTGTTGTGCATTGTAGTGTGATCTCGGTTGTGTGTGTGTTGTGCGGGTGCTTCTCTGTTCGTATTGTGTATGTGGTGTGTCCTGTGAGTTTTGCGTGTGCTGTCTGATACGCTTTGTGTATGTGTTTTGTGTTTCGCATTGTGCGGTCGTTGAGGCTCTGTGTGCGCTACACTTTCCGTGTTTTGTGTGATGCGTGCAGTGTGTGAAATGCGTTTTGCGTAAATTCGGTGTTGTTTTTGTGTTTTAGTTTGTGTGTGTGTTGCATGTGGTTTTTTGTATGTGTTGTGTGTTTTGCACGTGTGACTGATCAGTGTGTGGTCCTCTTTGAGAGGCTGTGCGCGTGTGTTTGGCCGTTTGAGCAATGAGCGTAATGTGAGATGTGTGTACTGTGTGTGGTCGTCCTTGGTCAGTGTGCCTCAATGTGTGTGCTGTGTGTACTCTGAGAACTGTGGTTCAAGTGCATTGTGTGCAGTTCTGTGACCCTTGTGCTTGCAGTGTGTTGTTTAGTGTGATGTGCTCTTTGTGCGTAGAGAGGTTTTACGTGTACTCTGGGTTTGCATGTTGTGGGTATTTTGGGTGTGTGTGCTTGTATGTGTTGTGCTGGCGCTTTCCGTGTGTGTTGTGCGTGGCCGTCTGTTTTGTGTGTTCTGTGTGTGTCGTACTGTTTGTCTTGTGTGTCCTTTGTGCTGTCTGTTGTGTTGTATATTCTTGTGCACGGTGTGCTGTGTGTCATTTTGTTTCTGCTTTATGTGTTGCTGTGTGGGTGGGGTGTTATGTGCTAATCTTCGGTGTGTTGTGCGTGTTTGATCTGTGTTGTGTTTGTTGGGTTTGTTGTGTGTGGGGGGTGCTGCTTGCGTTGTTGGTATATGGTAGTGATTTGTGGTGTTTGTGTGTGCTTCTCTGATGTGCTATGTGGTGTGCTGCGTGTTCTTGTGCGTTTCGCGTTGTGTTGCCTGTGATCTGTGCGTCTTGTTTGTTTTCTGCGTGTTGTGTGTGCTGTGTATGTAATGTGCGTGGTATGGGTTCTGTGCTGCTTGTTGGCTGCATTGTTCTCTGTGTTGTTATCAGGGGCGTGCTATGTGCGGTATGTGTGGTTTTGAGTCGTGTGTTGTGTGCATTGAGTGGATCCTGTTGTTTCGCATATTTTTGCCTTTTCGATGAGTTTCCTGTTGGTGGTTGTGTTCTGTGTCTGGTGCGTGGCCACCTTTGTCATGTTCGGTGTGGGATGTGTCTTTCTCTGTGTAGTGTGTTGTGTTATGTACTGTGTTCTGGGTTGTGTGATTGCAGTCTACATGCATTCCTGTGTGTTAGGTATGGGGAGGTGCTGTGTGGTCTGGGTATTTTGAGCATTGTGTGTGATTTGAGCATTGTGTGGTGTGTGTGATGTGTGTGTGTGCTTATTGTGTGTGTGTGGTGTGCAGTGTGTTGTCCTGACAGTGTGTGGGCCTGAGTGTGCTCTATCTTGTATGTTTGTGGTTGTGCGTGTTATGTGTAGTTGGTTATATGGACGTTGTGTGTGTTCTTGGCAGTTGTGTGTGGTTTCGTATGTGCTGTGGGTGTTTTGTGTGTGTGACTGTGATTTGTGTGAGGTGGTGGTAGAGAGGTGTGTGTGTGTGTGTGTGTGTGTGTGTGTGTTTGTCTGTTTGAGTTACGTGCATGAGGTGAGACATGTCGACTGCGCTCTTGTGCTTGTTTAGTGTGTCTCATGGTGTCTGCCGTATGTGCCTGTGCAAAGTTTTTCATGTGTTTTGTGAGCAGTTTTGGGCCTTGAGGTATGTGGTGTGAGTCTTGGGACTGCTGTGTTGTGCGTTTCTGAGTTGCGTGTGTGTTCTGCGTTGTGCTCTCCTTTGTGAGGATATGTGTGGTGTGTCTGCATGGTTGTGTGTGTTGCGTGGAATGCATAAAGTGTGTGGTATGTGTGTTCTTTGTCAGTTGTGTGTGTTTTGCCTTGGTGTTATGTGTGTAGCGTGTGTTTTGCGTGAGTGACTGTGATTTGTGCGTGGTTGCGTTTGAGTGGGTTTGTGTGTGGTTGTTATGTGCGTGATAATGTGAGATGTGCGGCCCTGTGTGTGGTTGGGCTTGTTTAGTGTGTCTCATCGTGTGTGCTGTGCATACTCTCTCAAACGGGGTTTGTGTGTTTTGTGAGCAATTATGTGCGTTGCGGTGTGCGTGTGCTGTGTGTCCTGTGACTGTCGTTTTGTTACTTTACGGGTGTTCCGTGAGCGTGCTCTGCGTAGTGCTGTCCTGTGTGGACACGTGCGTGGGGTGTCTGTGCGTGATTGTGCATGTGGTGTGTCGTGTGTGAAATGTGTGCTATGCGTTGTGGTGTGTCGAGTGTGAAATGTGTGCTTTGTGTGTTTTTTTGTTGTTTATGTGTTTTATGTGTGGTTCTGTATGTGTTGTGTGTGATTTGTGTTTGGCTGTGTTTGAGAGTTCGTGTCTGTGTGTGTGTGTGTGTGAGCTTGTGTGTGTCTGTGTTTGAGCTCTGTGTGTGATGCGAGATGTGCTGTCTTCGTGTGGTTTTGCTTGCGTCCTGCGCCGCATTGTGTGTGCTGTGCGTACTTGGTGAACTGTGGTCTTGCCATGAATTGTGTGCTTTTATGCCACTGTGATGTGTGTGCTGTGTATTCTTTCATTTGCGGTGCCATGTGCGTTGTAAGTGGTCGTGTGTGTTCTATGTGTCTTTGTGTGTCTGTGGGTGCTTCTTTGTGTGGTTTGTGTGTGGCAGGTAGTAGTTGCGGCTTTCTGTGTGTGTTGTCTTGTTAATGCTGGTTGCTGTGTGTTACGAGTTGCGATGGTTCTTTTGTGTGTGACGTGTCTCTGTGTTGTGTGAAGTGTTGTTCCGCAATTTGTTTTGTGGTGTGCCTTGTGCTAATGTTTTGATGTGTTTCTTTTAATGTGTGCGTTGTGTGTGTGATGCTGGTGTGTGTTCTGTGTGCCATTCTTTGTGACCTGTTTTGCGTTTGCTGGGGTTTGTGTTGTGTGTGCGGTGTGTTGTTTGTCTTTTGTTACACGTAGGGCGTGTTTTCTGGTGTTTGTTGCATGATTGTGTGTTTATTCTATGTTGGGTTACATTTTGTGCGCCGTGTTATTGTGTGTTTCTCTGCTGTGATGTCTGTGATCTGTTGGTTTTGTGCGTGTGGTGGTGTTCGTGTGGTTGTGTGTGTGTTTCCTGTGTGTGGTGTTTCCTCTGTGTTGTGAGTGTTGCATACGTGATGTTTGCGGCTTCGGGTCTTTGTTATTTGTGGTGCGTGTTCTGTGTGTATTTCTCTGTGCTGTGCCGTGCGATTGGTGTGGTTGTGGGTGGCTGTGGGTTGTCCGTTGGTGCACTGTGTCTTTGGGTGTTGCATGCTTTCTGTCTTCAATGTAGCGTGTCGTGTTTGTGGTTCAGTATGTTGTGTGTTCTGTGAATGGCTTTCTGCTTCATGAACATTTAGTGTGCGATGTGACCGCACATGTGCTGTGTGTTGTGCATTGTAGTGTGATCTCGGTTGTGTGTGTGTTGTGCGGGTGCTTCTCTGTTCGTATTGTGTATGTGGTGTGTCCTGTGAGTTTTGCGTGTGCTGTCTGATACGCTTTGTGTATGTGTTTTGTGTTTCGCATTGTGCGGTCGTTGAGGCTCTGTGTGCGCTACACTTTCCGTGTTTTGTGTGATGCGTGCAGTGTGTGAAATGCGTTTTGCGTAAATTCGGTGTTGTTTTTGTGTTTTAGTTTGTGTGTGTGTTGCATGTGGTTTTTTGTATGTGTTGTGTGTTTTGCACGTGTGACTGATCAGTGTGTGGTCCTCTTTGAGAGGCTGTGCGCGTGTGTTTGGCCGTTTGAGCAATGAGCGTAATGTGAGATGTGTGTACTGTGTGTGGTCGTCCTTGGTCAGTGTGCCTCAATGTGTGTGCTGTGTGTACTCTGAGAACTGTGGTTCAAGTGCATTGTGTGCAGTTCTGTGACCCTTGTGCTTGCAGTGTGTTGTTTAGTGTGATGTGCTCTTTGTGCGTAGAGAGGTTTTACGTGTACTCTGGGTTTGCATGTTGTGGGTATTTTGGGTGTGTGTGCTTGTATGTGTTGTGCTGGCGCTTTCCGTGTGTGTTGTGCGTGGCCGTCTGTTTTGTGTGTTCTGTGTGTGTCGTACTGTTTGTCTTGTGTGTCCTTTGTGCTGTCTGTTGTGTTGTATATTCTTGTGCACGGTGTGCTGTGTGTCATTTTGTTTCTGCTTTATGTGTTGCTGTGTGGGTGGGGTGTTATGTGCTAATCTTCGGTGTGTTGTGCGTGTTTGATCTGTGTTGTGTTTGTTGGGTTTGTTGTGTGTGGGGGGTGCTGCTTGCGTTGTTGGTATATGGTAGTGATTTGTGGTGTTTGTGTGTGCTTCTCTGATGTGCTATGTGGTGTGCTGCGTGTTCTTGTGCGTTTCGCGTTGTGTTGCCTGTGATCTGTGCGTCTTGTTTGTTTTCTGCGTGTTGTGTGTGCTGTGTATGTAATGTGCGTGGTATGGGTTCTGTGCTGCTTGTTGGCTGCATTGTTCTCTGTGTTGTTATCAGGGGCGTGCTATGTGCGGTATGTGTGGTTTTGAGTCGTGTGTTGTGTGCATTGAGTGGATCCTGTTGTTTCGCATATTTTTGCCTTTTCGATGAGTTTCCTGTTGGTGGTTGTGTTCTGTGTCTGGTGCGTGGCCACCTTTGTCATGTTCGGTGTGGGATGTGTCTTTCTCTGTGTAGTGTGTTGTGTTATGTACTGTGTTCTGGGTTGTGTGATTGCAGTCTACATGCATTCCTGTGTGTTAGGTATGGGGAGGTGCTGTGTGGTCTGGGTATTTTGAGCATTGTGTGTGATTTGAGCATTGTGTGGTGTGTGTGATGTGTGTGTGTGCTTATTGTGTGTGTGTGGTGTGCAGTGTGTTGTCCTGACAGTGTGTGGGCCTGAGTGTGCTCTATCTTGTATGTTTGTGGTTGTGCGTGTTATGTGTAGTTGGTTATATGGACGTTGTGTGTGTTCTTGGCAGTTGTGTGTGGTTTCGTATGTGCTGTGGGTGTTTTGTGTGTGTGACTGTGATTTGTGTGAGGTGGTGGTAGAGAGGTTGTGTGTGTGTGTGTGTGTGTGTGTGTGTGTGTTTGTCTGTTTGAGTTACGTGCATGAGGTGAGACATGTCGACTGCGCTCTTGTGCTTGTTTAGTGTGTCTCATGGTGTCTGCCGTATGTGCCTGTGCAAAGTTTTTCATGTGTTTTGTGAGCAGTTTTGGGCCTTGAGGTATGTGGTGTGAGTCTTGGGACTGCTGTGTTGTGCGTTTCTGAGTTGCGTGTGTGTTCTGCGTTGTGCTCTCCTTTGTGAGGATATGTGTGGTGTGTCTGCATGGTTGTGTGTGTTGCGTGGAATGCATAAAGTGTGTGGTATGTGTGTTCTTTGTCAGTTGTGTGTGTTTTGCCTTGGTGTTATGTGTGTAGCGTGTGTTTTGCGTGAGTGACTGTGATTTGTGCGTGGTTGCGTTTGAGTGGGTTTGTGTGTGGTTGTTATGTGCGTGATAATGTGAGATGTGCGGCCCTGTGTGTGGTTGGGCTTGTTTAGTGTGTCTCATCGTGTGTGCTGTGCATACTCTCTCAAACGGGGTTTGTGTGTTTTGTGAGCAATTATGTGCGTTGCGGTGTGCGTGTGCTGTGTGTCCTGTGACTGTCGTTTTGTTACTTTACGGGTGTTCCGTGAGCGTGCTCTGCGTAGTGCTGTCCTGTGTGGACACGTGCGTGGGGTGTCTGTGCGTGATTGTGCATGTGGTGTGTCGTGTGTGAAATGTGTGCTATGCGTTGTGGTGTGTCGAGTGTGAAATGTGTGCTTTGTGTGTTTTTTTGTTGTTTATGTGTTTTATGTGTGGTTCTGTATGTGTTGTGTGTGATTTGTGTTTGGCTGTGTTTGAGAGTTCGTGTCTGTGTGTGTGTGTGTGTGAGCTTGTGTGTGTCTGTGTTTGAGCTCTGTGTGTGATGCGAGATGTGCTGTCTTCGTGTGGTTTTGCTTGCGTCCTGCGCCGCATTGTGTGTGCTGTGCGTACTTGGTGAACTGTGGTCTTGCCATGAATTGTGTGCTTTTATGCCACTGTGATGTGTGTGCTGTGTATTCTTTCATTTGCGGTGCCATGTGCGTTGTAAGTGGTCGTGTGTGTTCTATGTGTCTTTGTGTGTCTGTGGGTGCTTCTTTGTGTGGTTTGTGTGTGGCAGGTAGTAGTTGCGGCTTTCTGTGTGTGTTGTCTTGTTAATGCTGGTTGCTGTGTGTTACGAGTTGCGATGGTTCTTTTGTGTGTGACGTGTCTCTGTGTTGTGTGAAGTGTTGTTCCGCAATTTGTTTTGTGGTGTGCCTTGTGCTAATGTTTTGATGTGTTTCTTTTAATGTGTGCGTTGTGTGTGTGATGCTGGTGTGTGTTCTGTGTGCCATTCTTTGTGACCTGTTTTGCGTTTGCTGGGGTTTGTGTTGTGTGTGCGGTGTGTTGTTTGTCTTTTGTTACACGTAGGGCGTGTTTTCTGGTGTTTGTTGCATGATTGTGTGTTTATTCTATGTTGGGTTACATTTTGTGCGCCGTGTTATTGTGTGTTTCTCTGCTGTGATGTCTGTGATCTGTTGGTTTTGTGCGTGTGGTGGTGTTCGTGTGGTTGTGTGTGTGTTTCCTGTGTGTGGTGTTTCCTCTGTGTTGTGAGTGTTGCATACGTGATGTTTGCGGCTTCGGGTCTTTGTTATTTGTGGTGCGTGTTCTGTGTGTATTTCTCTGTGCTGTGCCGTGCGATTGGTGTGGTTGTGGGTGGCTGTGGGTTGTCCGTTGGTGCACTGTGTCTTTGGGTGTTGCATGCTTTCTGTCTTCAATGTAGCGTGTCGTGTTTGTGGTTCAGTATGTTGTGTGTTCTGTGAATGGCTTTCTGCTTCATGAACATTTAGTGTGCGATGTGACCGCACATGTGCTGTGTGTTGTGCATTGTAGTGTGATCTCGGTTGTGTGTGTGTTGTGCGGGTGCTTCTCTGTTCGTATTGTGTATGTGGTGTGTCCTGTGAGTTTTGCGTGTGCTGTCTGATACGCTTTGTGTATGTGTTTTGTGTTTCGCATTGTGCGGTCGTTGAGGCTCTGTGTGCGCTACACTTTCCGTGTTTTGTGTGATGCGTGCAGTGTGTGAAATGCGTTTTGCGTAAATTCGGTGTTGTTTTTGTGTTTTAGTTTGTGTGTGTGTTGCATGTGGTTTTTTGTATGTGTTGTGTGTTTTGCACGTGTGACTGATCAGTGTGTGGTCCTCTTTGAGAGGCTGTGCGCGTGTGTTTGGCCGTTTGAGCAATGAGCGTAATGTGAGATGTGTGTACTGTGTGTGGTCGTCCTTGGTCAGTGTGCCTCAATGTGTGTGCTGTGTGTACTCTGAGAACTGTGGTTCAAGTGCATTGTGTGCAGTTCTGTGACCCTTGTGCTTGCAGTGTGTTGTTTAGTGTGATGTGCTCTTTGTGCGTAGAGAGGTTTTACGTGTACTCTGGGTTTGCATGTTGTGGGTATTTTGGGTGTGTGTGCTTGTATGTGTTGTGCTGGCGCTTTCCGTGTGTGTTGTGCGTGGCCGTCTGTTTTGTGTGTTCTGTGTGTGTCGTACTGTTTGTCTTGTGTGTCCTTTGTGCTGTCTGTTGTGTTGTATATTCTTGTGCACGGTGTGCTGTGTGTCATTTTGTTTCTGCTTTATGTGTTGCTGTGTGGGTGGGGTGTTATGTGCTAATCTTCGGTGTGTTGTGCGTGTTTGATCTGTGTTGTGTTTGTTGGGTTTGTTGTGTGTGGGGGGTGCTGCTTGCGTTGTTGGTATATGGTAGTGATTTGTGGTGTTTGTGTGTGCTTCTCTGATGTGCTATGTGGTGTGCTGCGTGTTCTTGTGCGTTTCGCGTTGTGTTGCCTGTGATCTGTGCGTCTTGTTTGTTTTCTGCGTGTTGTGTGTGCTGTGTATGTAATGTGCGTGGTATGGGTTCTGTGCTGCTTGTTGGCTGCATTGTTCTCTGTGTTGTTATCAGGGGCGTGCTATGTGCGGTATGTGTGGTTTTGAGTCGTGTGTTGTGTGCATTGAGTGGATCCTGTTGTTTCGCATATTTTTGCCTTTTCGATGAGTTTCCTGTTGGTGGTTGTGTTCTGTGTCTGGTGCGTGGCCACCTTTGTCATGTTCGGTGTGGGATGTGTCTTTCTCTGTGTAGTGTGTTGTGTTATGTACTGTGTTCTGGGTTGTGTGATTGCAGTCTACATGCATTCCTGTGTGTTAGGTATGGGGAGGTGCTGTGTGGTCTGGGTATTTTGAGCATTGTGTGTGATTTGAGCATTGTGTGGTGTGTGTGATGTGTGTGTGTGCTTATTGTGTGTGTGTGGTGTGCAGTGTGTTGTCCTGACAGTGTGTGGGCCTGAGTGTGCTCTATCTTGTATGTTTGTGGTTGTGCGTGTTATGTGTAGTTGGTTATATGGACGTTGTGTGTGTTCTTGGCAGTTGTGTGTGGTTTCGTATGTGCTGTGGGTGTTTTGTGTGTGTGACTGTGATTTGTGTGAGGTGGTGGTAGAGAGGTTGTGTGTGTGTGTGTGTGTGTGTGTGTGTGTGTTTGTCTGTTTGAGTTACGTGCATGAGGTGAGACATGTCGACTGCGCTCTTGTGCTTGTTTAGTGTGTCTCATGGTGTCTGCCGTATGTGCCTGTGCAAAGTTTTTCATGTGTTTTGTGAGCAGTTTTGGGCCTTGAGGTATGTGGTGTGAGTCTTGGGACTGCTGTGTTGTGCGTTTCTGAGTTGCGTGTGTGTTCTGCGTTGTGCTCTCCTTTGTGAGGATATGTGTGGTGTGTCTGCATGGTTGTGTGTGTTGCGTGGAATGCATAAAGTGTGTGGTATGTGTGTTCTTTGTCAGTTGTGTGTGTTTTGCCTTGGTGTTATGTGTGTAGCGTGTGTTTTGCGTGAGTGACTGTGATTTGTGCGTGGTTGCGTTTGAGTGGGTTTGTGTGTGGTTGTTATGTGCGTGATAATGTGAGATGTGCGGCCCTGTGTGTGGTTGGGCTTGTTTAGTGTGTCTCATCGTGTGTGCTGTGCATACTCTCTCAAACGGGGTTTGTGTGTTTTGTGAGCAATTATGTGCGTTGCGGTGTGCGTGTGCTGTGTGTCCTGTGACTGTCGTTTTGTTACTTTACGGGTGTTCCGTGAGCGTGCTCTGCGTAGTGCTGTCCTGTGTGGACACGTGCGTGGGGTGTCTGTGCGTGATTGTGCATGTGGTGTGTCGTGTGTGAAATGTGTGCTATGCGTTGTGGTGTGTCGAGTGTGAAATGTGTGCTTTGTGTGTTTTTTTGTTGTTTATGTGTTTTATGTGTGGTTCTGTATGTGTTGTGTGTGATTTGTGTTTGGCTGTGTTTGAGAGTTCGTGTCTGTGTGTGTGTGTGTGTGAGCTTGTGTGTGTCTGTGTTTGAGCTCTGTGTGTGATGCGAGATGTGCTGTCTTCGTGTGGTTTTGCTTGCGTCCTGCGCCGCATTGTGTGTGCTGTGCGTACTTGGTGAACTGTGGTCTTGCCATGAATTGTGTGCTTTTATGCCACTGTGATGTGTGTGCTGTGTATTCTTTCATTTGCGGTGCCATGTGCGTTGTAAGTGGTCGTGTGTGTTCTATGTGTCTTTGTGTGTCTGTGGGTGCTTCTTTGTGTGGTTTGTGTGTGGCAGGTAGTAGTTGCGGCTTTCTGTGTGTGTTGTCTTGTTAATGCTGGTTGCTGTGTGTTACGAGTTGCGATGGTTCTTTTGTGTGTGACGTGTCTCTGTGTTGTGTGAAGTGTTGTTCCGCAATTTGTTTTGTGGTGTGCCTTGTGCTAATGTTTTGATGTGTTTCTTTTAATGTGTGCGTTGTGTGTGTGATGCTGGTGTGTGTTCTGTGTGCCATTCTTTGTGACCTGTTTTGCGTTTGCTGGGGTTTGTGTTGTGTGTGCGGTGTGTTGTTTGTCTTTTGTTACACGTAGGGCGTGTTTTCTGGTGTTTGTTGCATGATTGTGTGTTTATTCTATGTTGGGTTACATTTTGTGCGCCGTGTTATTGTGTGTTTCTCTGCTGTGATGTCTGTGATCTGTTGGTTTTGTGCGTGTGGTGGTGTTCGTGTGGTTGTGTGTGTGTTTCCTGTGTGTGGTGTTTCCTCTGTGTTGTGAGTGTTGCATACGTGATGTTTGCGGCTTCGGGTCTTTGTTATTTGTGGTGCGTGTTCTGTGTGTATTTCTCTGTGCTGTGCCGTGCGATTGGTGTGGTTGTGGGTGGCTGTGGGTTGTCCGTTGGTGCACTGTGTCTTTGGGTGTTGCATGCTTTCTGTCTTCAATGTAGCGTGTCGTGTTTGTGGTTCAGTATGTTGTGTGTTCTGTGAATGGCTTTCTGCTTCATGAACATTTAGTGTGCGATGTGACCGCACATGTGCTGTGTGTTGTGCATTGTAGTGTGATCTCGGTTGTGTGTGTGTTGTGCGGGTGCTTCTCTGTTCGTATTGTGTATGTGGTGTGTCCTGTGAGTTTTGCGTGTGCTGTCTGATACGCTTTGTGTATGTGTTTTGTGTTTCGCATTGTGCGGTCGTTGAGGCTCTGTGTGCGCTACACTTTCCGTGTTTTGTGTGATGCGTGCAGTGTGTGAAATGCGTTTTGCGTAAATTCGGTGTTGTTTTTGTGTTTTAGTTTGTGTGTGTGTTGCATGTGGTTTTTTGTATGTGTTGTGTGTTTTGCACGTGTGACTGATCAGTGTGTGGTCCTCTTTGAGAGGCTGTGCGCGTGTGTTTGGCCGTTTGAGCAATGAGCGTAATGTGAGATGTGTGTACTGTGTGTGGTCGTCCTTGGTCAGTGTGCCTCAATGTGTGTGCTGTGTGTACTCTGAGAACTGTGGTTCAAGTGCATTGTGTGCAGTTCTGTGACCCTTGTGCTTGCAGTGTGTTGTTTAGTGTGATGTGCTCTTTGTGCGTAGAGAGGTTTTACGTGTACTCTGGGTTTGCATGTTGTGGGTATTTTGGGTGTGTGTGCTTGTATGTGTTGTGCTGGCGCTTTCCGTGTGTGTTGTGCGTGGCCGTCTGTTTTGTGTGTTCTGTGTGTGTCGTACTGTTTGTCTTGTGTGTCCTTTGTGCTGTCTGTTGTGTTGTATATTCTTGTGCACGGTGTGCTGTGTGTCATTTTGTTTCTGCTTTATGTGTTGCTGTGTGGGTGGGGTGTTATGTGCTAATCTTCGGTGTGTTGTGCGTGTTTGATCTGTGTTGTGTTTGTTGGGTTTGTTGTGTGTGGGGGGTGCTGCTTGCGTTGTTGGTATATGGTAGTGATTTGTGGTGTTTGTGTGTGCTTCTCTGATGTGCTATGTGGTGTGCTGCGTGTTCTTGTGCGTTTCGCGTTGTGTTGCCTGTGATCTGTGCGTCTTGTTTGTTTTCTGCGTGTTGTGTGTGCTGTGTATGTAATGTGCGTGGTATGGGTTCTGTGCTGCTTGTTGGCTGCATTGTTCTCTGTGTTGTTATCAGGGGCGTGCTATGTGCGGTATGTGTGGTTTTGAGTCGTGTGTTGTGTGCATTGAGTGGATCCTGTTGTTTCGCATATTTTTGCCTTTTCGATGAGTTTCCTGTTGGTGGTTGTGTTCTGTGTCTGGTGCGTGGCCACCTTTGTCATGTTCGGTGTGGGATGTGTCTTTCTCTGTGTAGTGTGTTGTGTTATGTACTGTGTTCTGGGTTGTGTGATTGCAGTCTACATGCATTCCTGTGTGTTAGGTATGGGGAGGTGCTGTGTGGTCTGGGTATTTTGAGCATTGTGTGTGATTTGAGCATTGTGTGGTGTGTGTGATGTGTGTGTGTGCTTATTGTGTGTGTGTGGTGTGCAGTGTGTTGTCCTGACAGTGTGTGGGCCTGAGTGTGCTCTATCTTGTATGTTTGTGGTTGTGCGTGTTATGTGTAGTTGGTTATATGGACGTTGTGTGTGTTCTTGGCAGTTGTGTGTGGTTTCGTATGTGCTGTGGGTGTTTTGTGTGTGTGACTGTGATTTGTGTGAGGTGGTGGTAGAGAGGTTGTGTGTGTGTGTGTGTGTGTGTGTGTGTGTGTTTGTCTGTTTGAGTTACGTGCATGAGGTGAGACATGTCGACTGCGCTCTTGTGCTTGTTTAGTGTGTCTCATGGTGTCTGCCGTATGTGCCTGTGCAAAGTTTTTCATGTGTTTTGTGAGCAGTTTTGGGCCTTGAGGTATGTGGTGTGAGTCTTGGGACTGCTGTGTTGTGCGTTTCTGAGTTGCGTGTGTGTTCTGCGTTGTGCTCTCCTTTGTGAGGATATGTGTGGTGTGTCTGCATGGTTGTGTGTGTTGCGTGGAATGCATAAAGTGTGTGGTATGTGTGTTCTTTGTCAGTTGTGTGTGTTTTGCCTTGGTGTTATGTGTGTAGCGTGTGTTTTGCGTGAGTGACTGTGATTTGTGCGTGGTTGCGTTTGAGTGGGTTTGTGTGTGGTTGTTATGTGCGTGATAATGTGAGATGTGCGGCCCTGTGTGTGGTTGGGCTTGTTTAGTGTGTCTCATCGTGTGTGCTGTGCATACTCTCTCAAACGGGGTTTGTGTGTTTTGTGAGCAATTATGTGCGTTGCGGTGTGCGTGTGCTGTGTGTCCTGTGACTGTCGTTTTGTTACTTTACGGGTGTTCCGTGAGCGTGCTCTGCGTAGTGCTGTCCTGTGTGGACACGTGCGTGGGGTGTCTGTGCGTGATTGTGCATGTGGTGTGTCGTGTGTGAAATGTGTGCTATGCGTTGTGGTGTGTCGAGTGTGAAATGTGTGCTTTGTGTGTTTTTTTGTTGTTTATGTGTTTTATGTGTGGTTCTGTATGTGTTGTGTGTGATTTGTGTTTGGCTGTGTTTGAGAGTTCGTGTCTGTGTGTGTGTGTGTGTGAGCTTGTGTGTGTCTGTGTTTGAGCTCTGTGTGTGATGCGAGATGTGCTGTCTTCGTGTGGTTTTGCTTGCGTCCTGCGCCGCATTGTGTGTGCTGTGCGTACTTGGTGAACTGTGGTCTTGCCATGAATTGTGTGCTTTTATGCCACTGTGATGTGTGTGCTGTGTATTCTTTCATTTGCGGTGCCATGTGCGTTGTAAGTGGTCGTGTGTGTTCTATGTGTCTTTGTGTGTCTGTGGGTGCTTCTTTGTGTGGTTTGTGTGTGGCAGGTAGTAGTTGCGGCTTTCTGTGTGTGTTGTCTTGTTAATGCTGGTTGCTGTGTGTTACGAGTTGCGATGGTTCTTTTGTGTGTGACGTGTCTCTGTGTTGTGTGAAGTGTTGTTCCGCAATTTGTTTTGTGGTGTGCCTTGTGCTAATGTTTTGATGTGTTTCTTTTAATGTGTGCGTTGTGTGTGTGATGCTGGTGTGTGTTCTGTGTGCCATTCTTTGTGACCTGTTTTGCGTTTGCTGGGGTTTGTGTTGTGTGTGCGGTGTGTTGTTTGTCTTTTGTTACACGTAGGGCGTGTTTTCTGGTGTTTGTTGCATGATTGTGTGTTTATTCTATGTTGGGTTACATTTTGTGCGCCGTGTTATTGTGTGTTTCTCTGCTGTGATGTCTGTGATCTGTTGGTTTTGTGCGTGTGGTGGTGTTCGTGTGGTTGTGTGTGTGTTTCCTGTGTGTGGTGTTTCCTCTGTGTTGTGAGTGTTGCATACGTGATGTTTGCGGCTTCGGGTCTTTGTTATTTGTGGTGCGTGTTCTGTGTGTATTTCTCTGTGCTGTGCCGTGCGATTGGTGTGGTTGTGGGTGGCTGTGGGTTGTCCGTTGGTGCACTGTGTCTTTGGGTGTTGCATGCTTTCTGTCTTCAATGTAGCGTGTCGTGTTTGTGGTTCAGTATGTTGTGTGTTCTGTGAATGGCTTTCTGCTTCATGAACATTTAGTGTGCGATGTGACCGCACATGTGCTGTGTGTTGTGCATTGTAGTGTGATCTCGGTTGTGTGTGTGTTGTGCGGGTGCTTCTCTGTTCGTATTGTGTATGTGGTGTGTCCTGTGAGTTTTGCGTGTGCTGTCTGATACGCTTTGTGTATGTGTTTTGTGTTTCGCATTGTGCGGTCGTTGAGGCTCTGTGTGCGCTACACTTTCCGTGTTTTGTGTGATGCGTGCAGTGTGTGAAATGCGTTTTGCGTAAATTCGGTGTTGTTTTTGTGTTTTAGTTTGTGTGTGTGTTGCATGTGGTTTTTTGTATGTGTTGTGTGTTTTGCACGTGTGACTGATCAGTGTGTGGTCCTCTTTGAGAGGCTGTGCGCGTGTGTTTGGCCGTTTGAGCAATGAGCGTAATGTGAGATGTGTGTACTGTGTGTGGTCGTCCTTGGTCAGTGTGCCTCAATGTGTGTGCTGTGTGTACTCTGAGAACTGTGGTTCAAGTGCATTGTGTGCAGTTCTGTGACCCTTGTGCTTGCAGTGTGTTGTTTAGTGTGATGTGCTCTTTGTGCGTAGAGAGGTTTTACGTGTACTCTGGGTTTGCATGTTGTGGGTATTTTGGGTGTGTGTGCTTGTATGTGTTGTGCTGGCGCTTTCCGTGTGTGTTGTGCGTGGCCGTCTGTTTTGTGTGTTCTGTGTGTGTCGTACTGTTTGTCTTGTGTGTCCTTTGTGCTGTCTGTTGTGTTGTATATTCTTGTGCACGGTGTGCTGTGTGTCATTTTGTTTCTGCTTTATGTGTTGCTGTGTGGGTGGGGTGTTATGTGCTAATCTTCGGTGTGTTGTGCGTGTTTGATCTGTGTTGTGTTTGTTGGGTTTGTTGTGTGTGGGGGGTGCTGCTTGCGTTGTTGGTATATGGTAGTGATTTGTGGTGTTTGTGTGTGCTTCTCTGATGTGCTATGTGGTGTGCTGCGTGTTCTTGTGCGTTTCGCGTTGTGTTGCCTGTGATCTGTGCGTCTTGTTTGTTTTCTGCGTGTTGTGTGTGCTGTGTATGTAATGTGCGTGGTATGGGTTCTGTGCTGCTTGTTGGCTGCATTGTTCTCTGTGTTGTTATCAGGGGCGTGCTATGTGCGGTATGTGTGGTTTTGAGTCGTGTGTTGTGTGCATTGAGTGGATCCTGTTGTTTCGCATATTTTTGCCTTTTCGATGAGTTTCCTGTTGGTGGTTGTGTTCTGTGTCTGGTGCGTGGCCACCTTTGTCATGTTCGGTGTGGGATGTGTCTTTCTCTGTGTAGTGTGTTGTGTTATGTACTGTGTTCTGGGTTGTGTGATTGCAGTCTACATGCATTCCTGTGTGTTAGGTATGGGGAGGTGCTGTGTGGTCTGGGTATTTTGAGCATTGTGTGTGATTTGAGCATTGTGTGGTGTGTGTGATGTGTGTGTGTGCTTATTGTGTGTGTGTGGTGTGCAGTGTGTTGTCCTGACAGTGTGTGGGCCTGAGTGTGCTCTATCTTGTATGTTTGTGGTTGTGCGTGTTATGTGTAGTTGGTTATATGGACGTTGTGTGTGTTCTTGGCAGTTGTGTGTGGTTTCGTATGTGCTGTGGGTGTTTTGTGTGTGTGACTGTGATTTGTGTGAGGTGGTGGTAGAGAGGTGTGTGTGTGTGTGTGTGTGTGTGTGTGTTTGTCTGTTTGAGTTACGTGCATGAGGTGAGACATGTCGACTGCGCTCTTGTGCTTGTTTAGTGTGTCTCATGGTGTCTGCCGTATGTGCCTGTGCAAAGTTTTTCATGTGTTTTGTGAGCAGTTTTGGGCCTTGAGGTATGTGGTGTGAGTCTTGGGACTGCTGTGTTGTGCGTTTCTGAGTTGCGTGTGTGTTCTGCGTTGTGCTCTCCTTTGTGAGGATATGTGTGGTGTGTCTGCATGGTTGTGTGTGTTGCGTGGAATGCATAAAGTGTGTGGTATGTGTGTTCTTTGTCGGTTGTGTGTGTTTTGCCTTGGTGTTATGTGTGTAGCGTGTGTTTTGCGTGAGTGACTGTGATTTGTGCGTGGTTGCGTTTGAGTGGGTTTGTGTGTGGTTGTTATGTGCGTGATAATGTGAGATGTGCGGCCCTGTGTGTGCTTGAGGCCTTGTTTAGTGTGTCTCATCGTGTGTGCTGTGCCATACTCTCTCAAACGGGGTTTGTGTGTTTTGTGAGCAATTATGTGCGTTGCGGTGTGCGTGTGCTGTGTGTCCTGTGACTGTCGTTTTGTTACTTTACGGGTGTTCCGTGAGCGTGCTCTGCGTAGTGCTGTCCTGTGTGGACACGTGCGTGGGGTGTCTGTGCGTGATTGTGCATGTGGTGTGTCGTGTGTGAAATGTGTTGCTATGCGTTGTGGTGTGTCGAGTGTGAAATGTGTGCTTTGTGTGTTTTTTGTTGTTTATGTGTTTTATGTGTGGTTCTGTATGTCTTGTGTGTGATTTGTGTTTGGCTGTGTTTGAGAGTTAGTGTCTGTGTGTGTGTGTGTGTGTGAGCTTGTGTGTGTCTGTGTTTGAGCTCTGTGTGTGATGCGAGATGTGCTGTCTTCGTGTGTGTTTTGCCTTGCGTCCTGCGGCCCCGCATTGTGTGTGCTTGTGCGTACTTGGTGAACTGTGCGTCTTGCCCATGAATTGTGTGCCTTTTATGCCACTGTGATGTGTGTGCCTGTGTATTCTTTCATTTGCGGTGCCATGTGCCGTTGTAAGTGGTCGTGTGTGTTCTATGTGTCTTTGTGTGTCTGTGGGTGCTTCTTTGTGTGGTTTGTGTGTGGCAGGTAGTAGTTGCGGCTTTCTGTGTGTGTTGTCTTGTTAATGCTGCGTTGCTGTGTGTTACGAGTTGCGATGGTTCTTTTGTGTGTGACGTGTCTCTGTGTTGTGTGAAGTGTTGTTCCGCAATTTGTTTTTGTGGTGTGCCTTGTGCTAATGTTTTGATGTGTTTCTTTTAATGTGTGCGTTGTGTGTGTGATGCTGGTGTGTGTGTCTGTGTGGCCATTCTTTGTGACCTGTTTTGCGTTTGCTGGGGTTTGTGTTGTGTGTGCGGTGTGTTGTTTGTCTTTTTGTTACACGTAGGGGCGTGTTTTCTGGTGTTTGTTGCAATGATTGTGTGTTTTATTCTATGTTGGGTTACATTTTGTGCGCCGTGGTTATTGTGTGTTTCTCTGCTGTGATGTCTGTGATCTGTTGGTTTTGTGCGTGTGGTGGTGTTCGTGTGGTTGTGTGTGTGTTTCCTGTGTGTGGTGTTTCCTCTGTGTTGTGAGTGTTGCCATACGTGATGTTTGCGGCTTCGGGTCTTTGTTATTTGTGGTGCGTGTTCTGTGTGTATTTCTCTGTGCTGTGCCGTGCGATTGGTGTGGTTGTGGGTGGCTGTGGGTTGTCCGTTGGTGCACTGTGTCTTTGGGTGTTGCATGCTTTCTGTCTTCAATGTAGCGTGTCGTGTTTGTGGTTCAGTATGTTGTGTGTTCTGTGAATGGCTTTCTGCTTCATGAACATTTAGTGTGCGATGTGACCGCACATGTGCTGTGTGTTGTGCATTGTAGTGTGATCTCGGTTGTGTGTGTGTTGTGCGGGTGCTTCTCTGTTCGTATTGTGTATGTGGTGTGTCCTGTGAGTTTTGCGTGTGCTGTCTGATACGCTTTGTGTATGTGTTTTGTGTTTCGCATTGTGCGGTCGTTGAGGCTCTGTGTGCGCTACACTTTCCGTGTTTTGTGTGATGCGTGCAGTGTGTGAAATGCGTTTTGCGTAAATTCGGTGTTGTTTTTGTGTTTTAGTTTGTGTGTGTGTTGCATGTGGTTTTTTGTATGTGTTGTGTGTTTTGCACGTGTGACTGATCAGTGTGTGGTCCTCTTTGAGAGGCTGTGCGCGTGTGTTTGGCCGTTTGAGCAATGAGCGTAATGTGAGATGTGTGTACTGTGTGTGGTCGTCCTTGGTCAGTGTGCCTCAATGTGTGTGCTGTGTGTACTCTGAGAACTGTGGTTCAAGTGCATTGTGTGCAGTTCTGTGACCCTTGTGCTTGCAGTGTGTTGTTTAGTGTGATGTGCTCTTTGTGCGTAGAGAGGTTTTACGTGTACTCTGGGTTTGCATGTTGTGGGTATTTTGGGTGTGTGTGCTTGTATGTGTTGTGCTGGCGCTTTCCGTGTGTGTTGTGCGTGGCCGTCTGTTTTGTGTGTTCTGTGTGTGTCGTACTGTTTGTCTTGTGTGTCCTTTGTGCTGTCTGTTGTGTTGTATATTCTTGTGCACGGTGTGCTGTGTGTCATTTTGTTTCTGCTTTATGTGTTGCTGTGTGGGTGGGGTGTTATGTGCTAATCTTCGGTGTGTTGTGCGTGTTTGATCTGTGTTGTGTTTGTTGGGTTTGTTGTGTGTGGGGGGTGCTGCTTGCGTTGTTGGTATATGGTAGTGATTTGTGGTGTTTGTGTGTGCTTCTCTGATGTGCTATGTGGTGTGCTGCGTGTTCTTGTGCGTTTCGCGTTGTGTTGCCTGTGATCTGTGCGTCTTGTTTGTTTTCTGCGTGTTGTGTGTGCTGTGTATGTAATGTGCGTGGTATGGGTTCTGTGCTGCTTGTTGGCTGCATTGTTCTCTGTGTTGTTATCAGGGGCGTGCTATGTGCGGTATGTGTGGTTTTGAGTCGTGTGTTGTGTGCATTGAGTGGATCCTGTTGTTTCGCATATTTTTGCCTTTTCGATGAGTTTCCTGTTGGTGGTTGTGTTCTGTGTCTGGTGCGTGGCCACCTTTGTCATGTTCGGTGTGGGATGTGTCTTTCTCTGTGTAGTGTGTTGTGTTATGTACTGTGTTCTGGGTTGTGTGATTGCAGTCTACATGCATTCCTGTGTGTTAGGTATGGGGAGGTGCTGTGTGGTCTGGGTATTTTGAGCATTGTGTGTGATTTGAGCATTGTGTGGTGTGTGTGATGTGTGTGTGTGCTTATTGTGTGTGTGTGGTGTGCAGTGTGTTGTCCTGACAGTGTGTGGGCCTGAGTGTGCTCTATCTTGTATGTTTGTGGTTGTGCGTGTTATGTGTAGTTGGTTATATGGACGTTGTGTGTGTTCTTGGCAGTTGTGTGTGGTTTCGTATGTGCTGTGGGTGTTTTGTGTGTGTGACTGTGATTTGTGTGAGGTGGTGGTAGAGAGGTGTCTGTGTGTGTGTGTGTGTGTGTGTGTTTGTCTGTTTGAGTTACGTGCATGAGGTGAGACATGTCGACTGCGCTCTTGTGCTTGTTTAGTGTGTCTCATGGTGTCTGCCGTATGTGCCTGTGCAAAGTTTTTCATGTGTTTTGTGAGCAGTTTTGGGCCTTGAGGTATGTGGTGTGAGTCTTGGGACTGCTGTGTTGTGCGTTTCTGAGTTGCGTGTGTGTTCTGCGTTGTGCTCTCCTTTGTGAGGATATGTGTGGTGTGTCTGCATGGTTGTGTGTGTTGCGTGGAATGCATAAAGTGTGTGGTATGTGTGTTCTTTGTCGGTTGTGTGTGTTTTGCCTTGGTGTTATGTGTGTAGCGTGTGTTTTGCGTGAGTGACTGTGATTTGTGCGTGGTTGCGTTTGAGTGGGTTTGTGTGTGGTTGTTATGTGCGTGATAATGTGAGATGTGCGGCCCTGTGTGTGGTTGGGCTTGTTTAGTGTGTCTCATCGTGTGTGCTGTGCATACTCTCTCAAACGGGGTTTGTGTGTTTTGTGAGCAATTATGTGCGTTGCGGTGTGCGTGTGCTGTGTGTCCTGTGACTGTCGTTTTGTTACTTTACGGGTGTTCCGTGAGCGTGCTCTGCGTAGTGCTGTCCTGTGTGGACACGTGCGTGGGGTGTCTGTGCGTGATTGTGCATGTGGTGTGTCGTGTGTGAAATGTGTGCTATGCGTTGTGGTGTGTCGAGTGTGAAATGTGTGCTTTGTGTGTTTTTTGTTGTTTATGTGTTTTATGTGTGGTTCTGTATGTGTTGTGTGTGATTTGTGTTTGGCTGTGTTTGAGAGTTCGTGTCTGTGTGTGTGTGTGTGTGAGCTTGTGTGTGTCTGTGTTTGAGCTCTGTGTGTGATGCGAGATGTGCTGTCTTCGTGTGGTTTTGCTTGCGTCCTGCGCCGCATTGTGTGTGCTGTGCGTACTTGGTGAACTGTGGTCTTGCCATGAATTGTGTGCTTTTATGCCACTGTGATGTGTGTGCTGTGTATTCTTTCATTTGCGGTGCCATGTGCGTTGTAAGTGGTCGTGTGTGTTCTATGTGTCTTTGTGTGTCTGTGGGTGCTTCTTTGTGTGGTTTGTGTGTGGCAGGTAGTAGTTGCGGCTTTCTGTGTGTGTTGTCTTGTTAATGCTGGTTGCTGTGTGTTACGAGTTGCGATGGTTCTTTTGTGTGTGACGTGTCTCTGTGTTGTGTGAAGTGTTGTTCCGCAATTTGTTTTGTGGTGTGCCTTGTGCTAATGTTTTGATGTGTTTCTTTTAATGTGTGCGTTGTGTGTGTGATGCTGGTGTGTGTTCTGTGTGCCATTCTTTGTGACCTGTTTTGCGTTTGCTGGGGTTTGTGTTGTGTGTGCGGTGTGTTGTTTGTCTTTTGTTACACGTAGGGCGTGTTTTCTGGTGTTTGTTGCATGATTGTGTGTTTATTCTATGTTGGGTTACATTTTGTGCGCCGTGTTATTGTGTGTTTCTCTGCTGTGATGTCTGTGATCTGTTGGTTTTGTGCGTGTGGTGGTGTTCGTGTGGTTGTGTGTGTGTTTCCTGTGTGTGGTGTTTCCTCTGTGTTGTGAGTGTTGCATACGTGATGTTTGCGGCTTCGGGTCTTTGTTATTTGTGGTGCGTGTTCTGTGTGTATTTCTCTGTGCTGTGCCGTGCGATTGGTGTGGTTGTGGGTGGCTGTGGGTTGTCCGTTGGTGCACTGTGTCTTTGGGTGTTGCATGCTTTCTGTCTTCAATGTAGCGTGTCGTGTTTGTGGTTCAGTATGTTGTGTGTTCTGTGAATGGCTTTCTGCTTCATGAACATTTAGTGTGCGATGTGACCGCACATGTGCTGTGTGTTGTGCATTGTAGTGTGATCTCGGTTGTGTGTGTGTTGTGCGGGTGCTTCTCTGTTCGTATTGTGTATGTGGTGTGTCCTGTGAGTTTTGCGTGTGCTGTCTGATACGCTTTGTGTATGTGTTTTGTGTTTCGCATTGTGCGGTCGTTGAGGCTCTGTGTGCGCTACACTTTCCGTGTTTTGTGTGATGCGTGCAGTGTGTGAAATGCGTTTTGCGTAAATTCGGTGTTGTTTTTGTGTTTTAGTTTGTGTGTGTGTTGCATGTGGTTTTTTGTATGTGTTGTGTGTTTTGCACGTGTGACTGATCAGTGTGTGGTCCTCTTTGAGAGGCTGTGCGCGTGTGTTTGGCCGTTTGAGCAATGAGCGTAATGTGAGATGTGTGTACTGTGTGTGGTCGTCCTTGGTCAGTGTGCCTCAATGTGTGTGCTGTGTGTACTCTGAGAACTGTGGTTCAAGTGCATTGTGTGCAGTTCTGTGACCCTTGTGCTTGCAGTGTGTTGTTTAGTGTGATGTGCTCTTTGTGCGTAGAGAGGTTTTACGTGTACTCTGGGTTTGCATGTTGTGGGTATTTTGGGTGTGTGTGCTTGTATGTGTTGTGCTGGCGCTTTCCGTGTGTGTTGTGCGTGGCCGTCTGTTTTGTGTGTTCTGTGTGTGTCGTACTGTTTGTCTTGTGTGTCCTTTGTGCTGTCTGTTGTGTTGTATATTCTTGTGCACGGTGTGCTGTGTGTCATTTTGTTTCTGCTTTATGTGTTGCTGTGTGGGTGGGGTGTTATGTGCTAATCTTCGGTGTGTTGTGCGTGTTTGATCTGTGTTGTGTTTGTTGGGTTTGTTGTGTGTGGGGGGTGCTGCTTGCGTTGTTGGTATATGGTAGTGATTTGTGGTGTTTGTGTGTGCTTCTCTGATGTGCTATGTGGTGTGCTGCGTGTTCTTGTGCGTTTCGCGTTGTGTTGCCTGTGATCTGTGCGTCTTGTTTGTTTTCTGCGTGTTGTGTGTGCTGTGTATGTAATGTGCGTGGTATGGGTTCTGTGCTGCTTGTTGGCTGCATTGTTCTCTGTGTTGTTATCAGGGGCGTGCTATGTGCGGTATGTGTGGTTTTGAGTCGTGTGTTGTGTGCATTGAGTGGATCCTGTTGTTTCGCATATTTTTGCCTTTTCGATGAGTTTCCTGTTGGTGGTTGTGTTCTGTGTCTGGTGCGTGGCCACCTTTGTCATGTTCGGTGTGGGATGTGTCTTTCTCTGTGTAGTGTGTTGTGTTATGTACTGTGTTCTGGGTTGTGTGATTGCAGTCTACATGCATTCCTGTGTGTTAGGTATGGGGAGGTGCTGTGTGGTCTGGGTATTTTGAGCATTGTGTGTGATTTGAGCATTGTGTGGTGTGTGTGATGTGTGTGTGTGCTTATTGTGTGTGTGTGGTGTGCAGTGTGTTGTCCTGACAGTGTGTGGGCCTGAGTGTGCTCTATCTTGTATGTTTGTGGTTGTGCGTGTTATGTGTAGTTGGTTATATGGACGTTGTGTGTGTTCTTGGCAGTTGTGTGTGGTTTCGTATGTGCTGTGGGTGTTTTGTGTGTGTGAATGTGATTTGTGTGAGGTGGTGGTAGAGAGAGTGTGTGTGTGTGGGTGTGTGTGTGTGTGTGTCTGTTTGAGTTACGTGCATGAGGTGAGACATGTCGACTGCGCTCTTGTGCTTGTTTAGTGTGTCTCATGGTGTCTGCCGTATGTGCCTGTGCAAAGTTTTTCATGTGTTTTGTGAGCAGTTTTGGGCCTTGAGGTATGTGGTGTGAGTCTTGGGACTGCTGTGTTGTGCGTTTCTGAGTTGCGTGTGTGTTCTGCGTTGTGCTCTCCTTTGTGAGGATATGTGTGGTGTGTCTGCATGGTTGTGTGTGTTGCGTGGAATGCATAAAGTGTGTGGTATGTGTGTTCTTTGTCGGTTGTGTGTGTTTTGCCTTGGTGTTATGTGTGTAGCGTGTGTTTTGCGTGAGTGACTGTGATTTGTGCGTGGTTGCGTTTGAGTGGGTTTGTGTGTGGTTGTTATGTGCGTGATAATGTGAGATGTGCGGCCCTGTGTGTGGTTGGGCTTGTTTAGTGTGTCTCATCGTGTGTGCTGTGCATACTCTCTCAAACGGGGTTTGTGTGTTTTGTGAGCAATTATGTGCGTTGCGGTGTGCGTGTGCTGTGTGTCCTGTGACTGTCGTTTTGTTACTTTACGGGTGTTCCGTGAGCGTGCTCTGCGTAGTGCTGTCCTGTGTGGACACGTGCGTGGGGTGTCTGTGCGTGATTGTGCATGTGGTGTGTCGTGTGTGAAATGTGTGCTATGCGTTGTGGTGTGTCGAGTGTGAAATGTGTGCTTTGTGTGTTTTTTTGTTGTTTATGTGTTTTATGTGTGGTTCTGTATGTGTTGTGTGTGATTTGTGTTTGGCTGTGTTTGAGAGTTCGTGTCTGTGTGTGTGTGTGTGTGAGCTTGTGTGTGTCTGTGTTTGAGCTCTGTGTGTGATGCGAGATGTGCTGTCTTCGTGTGGTTTTGCTTGCGTCCTGCGCCGCATTGTGTGTGCTGTGCGTACTTGGTGAACTGTGGTCTTGCCATGAATTGTGTGCTTTTATGCCACTGTGATGTGTGTGCTGTGTATTCTTTCATTTGCGGTGCCATGTGCGTTGTAAGTGGTCGTGTGTGTTCTATGTGTCTTTGTGTGTCTGTGGGTGCTTCTTTGTGTGGTTTGTGTGTGGCAGGTAGTAGTTGCGGCTTTCTGTGTGTGTTGTCTTGTTAATGCTGGTTGCTGTGTGTTACGAGTTGCGATGGTTCTTTTGTGTGTGACGTGTCTCTGTGTTGTGTGAAGTGTTGTTCCGCAATTTGTTTTGTGGTGTGCCTTGTGCTAATGTTTTGATGTGTTTCTTTTAATGTTGTGCGTTGTGTGTGTGTTGCTGGTGTTTGTTCTGTGTGCCTTTCTTTGTGACCTGTTTTGCGTTTGCTGGGGTTTGTGTTGTGTGTGCGGTGTGTTGTTTGTCTTTTGTTACATGTAGGGCGTGTTTTCTGGTGTTTGTTGCATGATTGTGTGTTTATTCTATGTTGGGTTACATTTTGTGCGCCGTGTTATTGTGTGTTTCTCTGCTGTGATGTCTGTGATCTGTTGGTTTTGTGCGTGGTGGTGGTGTTCGTGTGGTTGTGTGTGTGTTTCCTGTGTGTGGTGTTTCCTCTGTGTTGTGAGTGTTGCATACGTGATGTTTGCGGCTTCGGGTCTTTGTTATTTGTGTGTGCGTGTTCTGTGTGTATTTCTCTGTGCTGTGCCGTGCGATTGGTGTGGTTGTGGGTGGCTGTGGGTTGTCCGTTGGTGCACTGTGTCTTTGGGTGTTGCATGCTTTCTGTCTTCAATGTAGCGTGTCGTGTTTGTGGTTCAGTATGTTGTGTGTTCTGTGAATGGCTTTCTGCTTCATGAACATTTAGTGTGCGATGTGACCGCACATGTGCTGTGTGTTGTTGCATTGTAGTGTGATCTCGGTTGTGTGTGTGTTGTGCGGGTGCTTCTCTGTTCGTATTGTGTATGTGGTGTGTCCTGTGAGTTTTGCGTGTGCTGTCTGATACGCTTTGTGTATGTGTTTTGTGTTTCGCATTGTGCGCGGATCGTTGAGGCTCTGTGTGCGCTACACTTTCCGTGTTTTGTGTGATGCGTGCAGTGTGTGAAATGCGTTTTGGCGTAAATTCGGTGTTGTTTTTGTGTTTTAGTTTGTGTGTGTGTTGCATGTGGTTTTTTGTATGTGTTGTGTGTTTTGCACGTGTGACTGATCAGTGTGTGGTCCTCTTTGAGAGGCTGTGCGCGTGTGTTTGAGCCGTTTGAGCAATGAGCGTAATGTGAGATGTGTGTACTGTGTGTGGTCGTCCTTGGTCAGTGTGCCTCAATGTGTGTGCTGTGTGTACTCTGAGAACTGTGGTTCAAGTGCATCGTGTGCAGTTCTGTGACCCTTGTGCTTGCAGTGTGTTGTTTAGTGTGATGTGCTCTTTGTGCGTAGAGAGGTTTTACGTGTACTCTGGGTTTGCCATGTTGTGGGTATTTTGGGTGTGTGTGCTTGTATGTGTTGTGCTGGCGCTTTCCGTGTGTGTTGTGCGTGGCCGTCTGTTTTGTGTGTTCTGTGTGTGTCGTACTGTTTGTCTTGTGTGTCCTTTGTGCTGTCTGTTGTGTTGTATAATTCTTGTGCACGGTGTGCTGTGTGTCATTTTCTTTCTCCTTTATGTGTTGGTGTGTGGGTGGGGTGTTATGTGCTACTCTTCGGTGTGTTGTGCGTGTTTGATCTGTGTTGTGTTTGTTGGGTTTGTTGTGTGTGGGGGGTGCTGCTTGCGTTGTTGGTATATGGTAGTGATTTGTGGTGTTTGTGTGTGCTTCTCTGATGTGCTATGTGGTGTGCTGCGTGTTCTTGTGCGTTTCGCGTTGTGTTGCCTGTGATCTGTGCGTCTTGTTTGTTTTCTGCGTGTTGTGTGTGCTGTGTATGTAATGTGCGTGGTATGGGGTTCTGTGCTGCTTGTTGGCTGCATTGTTCTCTGTGTTGTTATCAGGGGCGTGCTATGTGCGGTATGTGTGGTTTTGAGTCGTGTGTTGTGTGCATTGAGTGGATCCTGTTGTTTCGCATATTTTTGCCTTTTCGATGAGGTTTCCTGTTGGTGGTTGTGTTCTGTGTCTGGTGCGTGGCCACCTTTGTCATGTTCGGTGTGGGATGTGTCTTTCTCTGTGTAGTGTGTTGTGTTATGTACTGTGTTCTGGGTTGTGTGATTGCAGTCTACATGCATTCCTGTGTGTTAGGTATGGGGAGGTGCTGTGTGGTCTGGGTATTTTGAGCATTGTGTGTGATTTGAGCATTGTGTGGTGTGTGTGATGTGTGTGTGTGCTTATTGTGTGTGTGTGGTGTGCAGTGTGTTGTCCTGACAGTGTGTGGGCCTGAGTGTGCTCTATCTTGTATGTTTGTGGTTGTGCGTGTTATGTGTAGTTGGTTATATGGACGTTGTGTGTGTTCTTGGCAGTTGTGTGTGGTTTCGTATGTGCTGTGGGTGTTTTGTGTGTGTGACTGTGATTTGTGTGAGGTGGTGGTAGAGAGGTTTTGTGTGTGTGTGTGTGTGTGTGTGTGTGTCTGTTTGAGTTACGTGCATGAGGTGAGACATGTCGACTGCGCTCTTGTGCTTGTTTAGTGTGTCTCATGGTGTCTGCCGTATGTGCCTGTGCAAAGTTTTTCATGTGTTTTGTGAGCAGTTTTGGGCCTTGAGGTATGTGGTGTGAGTCTTGGGACTGCTGTGTTGTGCGTTTCTGAGTTGCGTGTGTGTTCTGCGTTGTGCTCTCCTTTGTGAGGATATGTGTGGTGTGTCTGCATGGTTGTGTGTGTTGCGTGGAATGCATAAAGTGTGTGGTATGTGTGTTCTTTGTCGGTTGTGTGTGTTTTGCCTTGGTGTTATGTGTGTAGCGTGTGTTTTGCGTGAGTGACTGTGATTTGTGCGTGGTTGCGTTTGAGTGGGTTTGTGTGTGGTTGTTATGTGCGTGATAATGTGAGATGTGCGGCCCTGTGTGTGGTTGGGCTTGTTTAGTGTGTCTCATCGTGTGTGCTGTGCATACTCTCTCAAACGGGGTTTGTGTGTTTTGTGAGCAATTATGTGCGTTGCGGTGTGCGTGTGCTGTGTGTCCTGTGACTGTCGTTTTGTTACTTTACGGGTGTTCCGTGAGCGTGCTCTGCGTAGTGCTGTCCTGTGTGGACACGTGCGTGGGGTGTCTGTGCGTGATTGTGCATGTGGTGTGTCGTGTGTGAAATGTGTGCTATGCGTTGTGGTGTGTCGAGTGTGAAATGTGTGCTTTGTGTGTTTTTTTGTTGTTTATGTGTTTTATGTGTGGTTCTGTATGTGTTGTGTGTGATTTGTGTTTGGCTGTGTTTGAGAGTTCGTGTCTGTGTGTGTGTGTGTGTGAGCTTGTGTGTGTCTGTGTTTGAGCTCTGTGTGTGATGCGAGATGTGCTGTCTTCGTGTGGTTTTGCTTGCGTCCTGCGCCGCATTGTGTGTGCTGTGCGTACTTGGTGAACTGTGGTCTTGCCATGAATTGTGTGCTTTTATGCCACTGTGATGTGTGTGCTGTGTATTCTTTCATTTGCGGTGCCATGTGCGTTGTAAGTGGTCGTGTGTGTTCTATGTGTCTTTGTGTGTCTGTGGGTGCTTCTTTGTGTGGTTTGTGTGTGGCAGGTAGTAGTTGCGGCTTTCTGTGTGTGTTGTCTTGTTAATGCTGGTTGCTGTGTGTTACGAGTTGCGATGGTTCTTTTGTGTGTGACGTGTCTCTGTGTTGTGTGAAGTGTTGTTCCGCAATTTGTTTTGTGGTGTGCCTTGTGCTAATGTTTTGATGTGTTTCTTTTAATGTGTGCGTTGTGTGTGTGATGCTGGTGTGTGTTCTGTGTGCCATTCTTTGTGACCTGTTTTGCGTTTGCTGGGGTTTGTGTTGTGTGTGCGGTGTGTTGTTTGTCTTTTGTTACACGTAGGGCGTGTTTTCTGGTGTTTGTTGCATGATTGTGTGTTTATTCTATGTTGGGTTACATTTTGTGCGCCGTGTTATTGTGTGTTTCTCTGCTGTGATGTCTGTGATCTGTTGGTTTTGTGCGTGTGGTGGTGTTCGTGTGGTTGTGTGTGTGTTTCCTGTGTGTGGTGTTTCCTCTGTGTTGTGAGTGTTGCATACGTGATGTTTGCGGCTTCGGGTCTTTGTTATTTGTGGTGCGTGTTCTGTGTGTATTTCTCTGTGCTGTGCCGTGCGATTGGTGTGGTTGTGGGTGGCTGTGGGTTGTCCGTTGGTGCACTGTGTCTTTGGGTGTTGCATGCTTTCTGTCTTCAATGTAGCGTGTCGTGTTTGTGGTTCAGTATGTTGTGTGTTCTGTGAATGGCTTTCTGCTTCATGAACATTTAGTGTGCGATGTGACCGCACATGTGCTGTGTGTTGTGCATTGTAGTGTGATCTCGGTTGTGTGTGTGTTGTGCGGGTGCTTCTCTGTTCGTATTGTGTATGTGGTGTGTCCTGTGAGTTTTGCGTGTGCTGTCTGATACGCTTTGTGTATGTGTTTTGTGTTTCGCATTGTGCGGTCGTTGAGGCTCTGTGTGCGCTACACTTTCCGTGTTTTGTGTGATGCGTGCAGTGTGTGAAATGCGTTTTGCGTAAATTCGGTGTTGTTTTTGTGTTTTAGTTTGTGTGTGTGTTGCATGTGGTTTTTTGTATGTGTTGTGTGTTTTGCACGTGTGACTGATCAGTGTGTGGTCCTCTTTGAGAGGCTGTGCGCGTGTGTTTGGCCGTTTGAGCAATGAGCGTAATGTGAGATGTGTGTACTGTGTGTGGTCGTCCTTGGTCAGTGTGCCTCAATGTGTGTGCTGTGTGTACTCTGAGAACTGTGGTTCAAGTGCATTGTGTGCAGTTCTGTGACCCTTGTGCTTGCAGTGTGTTGTTTAGTGTGATGTGCTCTTTGTGCGTAGAGAGGTTTTACGTGTACTCTGGGTTTGCATGTTGTGGGTATTTTGGGTGTGTGTGCTTGTATGTGTTGTGCTGGCGCTTTCCGTGTGTGTTGTGCGTGGCCGTCTGTTTTGTGTGTTCTGTGTGTGTCGTACTGTTTGTCTTGTGTGTCCTTTGTGCTGTCTGTTGTGTTGTATATTCTTGTGCACGGTGTGCTGTGTGTCATTTTGTTTCTGCTTTATGTGTTGCTGTGTGGGTGGGGTGTTATGTGCTAATCTTCGGTGTGTTGTGCGTGTTTGATCTGTGTTGTGTTTGTTGGGTTTGTTGTGTGTGGGGGGTGCTGCTTGCGTTGTTGGTATATGGTAGTGATTTGTGGTGTTTGTGTGTGCTTCTCTGATGTGCTATGTGGTGTGCTGCGTGTTCTTGTGCGTTTCGCGTTGTGTTGCCTGTGATCTGTGCGTCTTGTTTGTTTTCTGCGTGTTGTGTGTGCTGTGTATGTAATGTGCGTGGTATGGGTTCTGTGCTGCTTGTTGGCTGCATTGTTCTCTGTGTTGTTATCAGGGGCGTGCTATGTGCGGTATGTGTGGTTTTGAGTCGTGTGTTGTGTGCATTGAGTGGATCCTGTTGTTTCGCATATTTTTGCCTTTTCGATGAGTTTCCTGTTGGTGGTTGTGTTCTGTGTCTGGTGCGTGGCCACCTTTGTCATGTTCGGTGTGGGATGTGTCTTTCTCTGTGTAGTGTGTTGTGTTATGTACTGTGTTCTGGGTTGTGTGATTGCAGTCTACATGCATTCCTGTGTGTTAGGTATGGGGAGGTGCTGTGTGGTCTGGGTATTTTGAGCATTGTGTGTGATTTGAGCATTGTGTGGTGTGTGTGATGTGTGTGTGTGCTTATTGTGTGTGTGTGGTGTGCAGTGTGTTGTCCTGACAGTGTGTGGGCCTGAGTGTGCTCTATCTTGTATGTTTGTGGTTGTGCGTGTTATGTGTAGTTGGTTATATGGACGTTGTGTGTGTTCTTGGCAGTTGTGTGTGGTTTCGTATGTGCTGTGGGTGTTTTGTGTGTGTGACTGTGATTTGTGTGAGGTGGTGGTAGAGAGGTTGTGTGTGTGTGTGTGTGTGTGTGTGTGTGTTTGTCTGTTTGAGTTACGTGCATGAGGTGAGACATGTCGACTGCGCTCTTGTGCTTGTTTAGTGTGTCTCATGGTGTCTGCCGTATGTGCCTGTGCAAAGTTTTTCATGTGTTTTGTGAGCAGTTTTGGGCCTTGAGGTATGTGGTGTGAGTCTTGGGACTGCTGTGTTGTGCGTTTCTGAGTTGCGTGTGTGTTCTGCGTTGTGCTCTCCTTTGTGAGGATATGTGTGGTGTGTCTGCATGGTTGTGTGTGTTGCGTGGAATGCATAAAGTGTGTGGTATGTGTGTTCTTTGTCGGTTGTGTGTGTTTTGCCTTGGTGTTATGTGTGTAGCGTGTGTTTTGCGTGAGTGACTGTGATTTGTGCGTGGTTGCGTTTGAGTGGGTTTGTGTGTGGTTGTTATGTGCGTGATAATGTGAGATGTGCGGCCCTGTGTGTGGTTGGGCTTGTTTAGTGTGTCTCATCGTGTGTGCTGTGCATACTCTCTCAAACGGGGTTTGTGTGTTTTGTGAGCAATTATGTGCGTTGCGGTGTGCGTGTGCTGTGTGTCCTGTGACTGTCGTTTTGTTACTTTACGGGTGTTCCGTGAGCGTGCTCTGCGTAGTGCTGTCCTGTGTGGACACGTGCGTGGGGTGTCTGTGCGTGATTGTGCATGTGGTGTGTCGTGTGTGAAATGTGTGCTATGCGTTGTGGTGTGTCGAGTGTGAAATGTGTGCTTTGTGTGTTTTTTTGTTGTTTATGTGTTTTATGTGTGGTTCTGTATGTGTTGTGTGTGATTTGTGTTTGGCTGTGTTTGAGAGTTCGTGTCTGTGTGTGTGTGTGTGTGAGCTTGTGTGTGTCTGTGTTTGAGCTCTGTGTGTGATGCGAGATGTGCTGTCTTCGTGTGGTTTTGCTTGCGTCCTGCGCCGCATTGTGTGTGCTGTGCGTACTTGGTGAACTGTGGTCTTGCCATGAATTGTGTGCTTTTATGCCACTGTGATGTGTGTGCTGTGTATTCTTTCATTTGCGGTGCCATGTGCGTTGTAAGTGGTCGTGTGTGTTCTATGTGTCTTTGTGTGTCTGTGGGTGCTTCTTTGTGTGGTTTGTGTGTGGCAGGTAGTAGTTGCGGCTTTCTGTGTGTGTTGTCTTGTTAATGCTGGTTGCTGTGTGTTACGAGTTGCGATGGTTCTTTTGTGTGTGACGTGTCTCTGTGTTGTGTGAAGTGTTGTTCCGCAATTTGTTTTGTGGTGTGCCTTGTGCTAATGTTTTGATGTGTTTCTTTTAATGTGTGCGTTGTGTGTGTGATGCTGGTGTGTGTTCTGTGTGCCATTCTTTGTGACCTGTTTTGCGTTTGCTGGGGTTTGTGTTGTGTGTGCGGTGTGTTGTTTGTCTTTTGTTACACGTAGGGCGTGTTTTCTGGTGTTTGTTGCATGATTGTGTGTTTATTCTATGTTGGGTTACATTTTGTGCGCCGTGTTATTGTGTGTTTCTCTGCTGTGATGTCTGTGATCTGTTGGTTTTGTGCGTGTGGTGGTGTTCGTGTGGTTGTGTGTGTGTTTCCTGTGTGTGGTGTTTCCTCTGTGTTGTGAGTGTTGCATACGTGATGTTTGCGGCTTCGGGTCTTTGTTATTTGTGGTGCGTGTTCTGTGTGTATTTCTCTGTGCTGTGCCGTGCGATTGGTGTGGTTGTGGGTGGCTGTGGGTTGTCCGTTGGTGCACTGTGTCTTTGGGTGTTGCATGCTTTCTGTCTTCAATGTAGCGTGTCGTGTTTGTGGTTCAGTATGTTGTGTGTTCTGTGAATGGCTTTCTGCTTCATGAACATTTAGTGTGCGATGTGACCGCACATGTGCTGTGTGTTGTGCATTGTAGTGTGATCTCGGTTGTGTGTGTGTTGTGCGGGTGCTTCTCTGTTCGTATTGTGTATGTGGTGTGTCCTGTGAGTTTTGCGTGTGCTGTCTGATACGCTTTGTGTATGTGTTTTGTGTTTCGCATTGTGCGGTCGTTGAGGCTCTGTGTGCGCTACACTTTCCGTGTTTTGTGTGATGCGTGCAGTGTGTGAAATGCGTTTTGCGTAAATTCGGTGTTGTTTTTGTGTTTTAGTTTGTGTGTGTGTTGCATGTGGTTTTTTGTATGTGTTGTGTGTTTTGCACGTGTGACTGATCAGTGTGTGGTCCTCTTTGAGAGGCTGTGCGCGTGTGTTTGGCCGTTTGAGCAATGAGCGTAATGTGAGATGTGTGTACTGTGTGTGGTCGTCCTTGGTCAGTGTGCCTCAATGTGTGTGCTGTGTGTACTCTGAGAACTGTGGTTCAAGTGCATTGTGTGCAGTTCTGTGACCCTTGTGCTTGCAGTGTGTTGTTTAGTGTGATGTGCTCTTTGTGCGTAGAGAGGTTTTACGTGTACTCTGGGTTTGCATGTTGTGGGTATTTTGGGTGTGTGTGCTTGTATGTGTTGTGCTGGCGCTTTCCGTGTGTGTTGTGCGTGGCCGTCTGTTTTGTGTGTTCTGTGTGTGTCGTACTGTTTGTCTTGTGTGTCCTTTGTGCTGTCTGTTGTGTTGTATATTCTTGTGCACGGTGTGCTGTGTGTCATTTTGTTTCTGCTTTATGTGTTGCTGTGTGGGTGGGGTGTTATGTGCTAATCTTCGGTGTGTTGTGCGTGTTTGATCTGTGTTGTGTTTGTTGGGTTTGTTGTGTGTGGGGGGTGCTGCTTGCGTTGTTGGTATATGGTAGTGATTTGTGGTGTTTGTGTGTGCTTCTCTGATGTGCTATGTGGTGTGCTGCGTGTTCTTGTGCGTTTCGCGTTGTGTTGCCTGTGATCTGTGCGTCTTGTTTGTTTTCTGCGTGTTGTGTGTGCTGTGTATGTAATGTGCGTGGTATGGGTTCTGTGCTGCTTGTTGGCTGCATTGTTCTCTGTGTTGTTATCAGGGGCGTGCTATGTGCGGTATGTGTGGTTTTGAGTCGTGTGTTGTGTGCATTGAGTGGATCCTGTTGTTTCGCATATTTTTGCCTTTTCGATGAGTTTCCTGTTGGTGGTTGTGTTCTGTGTCTGGTGCGTGGCCACCTTTGTCATGTTCGGTGTGGGATGTGTCTTTCTCTGTGTAGTGTGTTGTGTTATGTACTGTGTTCTGGGTTGTGTGATTGCAGTCTACATGCATTCCTGTGTGTTAGGTATGGGGAGGTGCTGTGTGGTCTGGGTATTTTGAGCATTGTGTGTGATTTGAGCATTGTGTGGTGTGTGTGATGTGTGTGTGTGCTTATTGTGTGTGTGTGGTGTGCAGTGTGTTGTCCTGACAGTGTGTGGGCCTGAGTGTGCTCTATCTTGTATGTTTGTGGTTGTGCGTGTTATGTGTAGTTGGTTATATGGACGTTGTGTGTGTTCTTGGCAGTTGTGTGTGGTTTCGTATGTGCTGTGGGTGTTTTGTGTGTGTGACTGTGATTTGTGTGAGGTGGTGGTAGAGAGGTTGTGTGTGTGTGTGTGTGTGTGTGTGTGTGTTTGTCTGTTTGAGTTACGTGCATGAGGTGAGACATGTCGACTGCGCTCTTGTGCTTGTTTAGTGTGTCTCATGGTGTCTGCCGTATGTGCCTGTGCAAAGTTTTTCATGTGTTTTGTGAGCAGTTTTGGGCCTTGAGGTATGTGGTGTGAGTCTTGGGACTGCTGTGTTGTGCGTTTCTGAGTTGCGTGTGTGTTCTGCGTTGTGCTCTCCTTTGTGAGGATATGTGTGGTGTGTCTGCATGGTTGTGTGTGTTGCGTGGAATGCATAAAGTGTGTGGTATGTGTGTTCTTTGTCGGTTGTGTGTGTTTTGCCTTGGTGTTATGTGTGTAGCGTGTGTTTTGCGTGAGTGACTGTGATTTGTGCGTGGTTGCGTTTGAGTGGGTTTGTGTGTGGTTGTTATGTGCGTGATAATGTGAGATGTGCGGCCCTGTGTGTGGTTGGGCTTGTTTAGTGTGTCTCATCGTGTGTGCTGTGCATACTCTCTCAAACGGGGTTTGTGTGTTTTGTGAGCAATTATGTGCGTTGCGGTGTGCGTGTGCTGTGTGTCCTGTGACTGTCGTTTTGTTACTTTACGGGTGTTCCGTGAGCGTGCTCTGCGTAGTGCTGTCCTGTGTGGACACGTGCGTGGGGTGTCTGTGCGTGATTGTGCATGTGGTGTGTCGTGTGTGAAATGTGTGCTATGCGTTGTGGTGTGTCGAGTGTGAAATGTGTGCTTTGTGTGTTTTTTTGTTGTTTATGTGTTTTATGTGTGGTTCTGTATGTGTTGTGTGTGATTTGTGTTTGGCTGTGTTTGAGAGTTCGTGTCTGTGTGTGTGTGTGTGTGAGCTTGTGTGTGTCTGTGTTTGAGCTCTGTGTGTGATGCGAGATGTGCTGTCTTCGTGTGGTTTTGCTTGCGTCCTGCGCCGCATTGTGTGTGCTGTGCGTACTTGGTGAACTGTGGTCTTGCCATGAATTGTGTGCTTTTATGCCACTGTGATGTGTGTGCTGTGTATTCTTTCATTTGCGGTGCCATGTGCGTTGTAAGTGGTCGTGTGTGTTCTATGTGTCTTTGTGTGTCTGTGGGTGCTTCTTTGTGTGGTTTGTGTGTGGCAGGTAGTAGTTGCGGCTTTCTGTGTGTGTTGTCTTGTTAATGCTGGTTGCTGTGTGTTACGAGTTGCGATGGTTCTTTTGTGTGTGACGTGTCTCTGTGTTGTGTGAAGTGTTGTTCCGCAATTTGTTTTGTGGTGTGCCTTGTGCTAATGTTTTGATGTGTTTCTTTTAATGTGTGCGTTGTGTGTGTGATGCTGGTGTGTGTTCTGTGTGCCATTCTTTGTGACCTGTTTTGCGTTTGCTGGGGTTTGTGTTGTGTGTGCGGTGTGTTGTTTGTCTTTTGTTACACGTAGGGCGTGTTTTCTGGTGTTTGTTGCATGATTGTGTGTTTATTCTATGTTGGGTTACATTTTGTGCGCCGTGTTATTGTGTGTTTCTCTGCTGTGATGTCTGTGATCTGTTGGTTTTGTGCGTGTGGTGGTGTTCGTGTGGTTGTGTGTGTGTTTCCTGTGTGTGGTGTTTCCTCTGTGTTGTGAGTGTTGCATACGTGATGTTTGCGGCTTCGGGTCTTTGTTATTTGTGGTGCGTGTTCTGTGTGTATTTCTCTGTGCTGTGCCGTGCGATTGGTGTGGTTGTGGGTGGCTGTGGGTTGTCCGTTGGTGCACTGTGTCTTTGGGTGTTGCATGCTTTCTGTCTTCAATGTAGCGTGTCGTGTTTGTGGTTCAGTATGTTGTGTGTTCTGTGAATGGCTTTCTGCTTCATGAACATTTAGTGTGCGATGTGACCGCACATGTGCTGTGTGTTGTGCATTGTAGTGTGATCTCGGTTGTGTGTGTGTTGTGCGGGTGCTTCTCTGTTCGTATTGTGTATGTGGTGTGTCCTGTGAGTTTTGCGTGTGCTGTCTGATACGCTTTGTGTATGTGTTTTGTGTTTCGCATTGTGCGGTCGTTGAGGCTCTGTGTGCGCTACACTTTCCGTGTTTTGTGTGATGCGTGCAGTGTGTGAAATGCGTTTTGCGTAAATTCGGTGTTGTTTTTGTGTTTTAGTTTGTGTGTGTGTTGCATGTGGTTTTTTGTATGTGTTGTGTGTTTTGCACGTGTGACTGATCAGTGTGTGGTCCTCTTTGAGAGGCTGTGCGCGTGTGTTTGGCCGTTTGAGCAATGAGCGTAATGTGAGATGTGTGTACTGTGTGTGGTCGTCCTTGGTCAGTGTGCCTCAATGTGTGTGCTGTGTGTACTCTGAGAACTGTGGTTCAAGTGCATTGTGTGCAGTTCTGTGACCCTTGTGCTTGCAGTGTGTTGTTTAGTGTGATGTGCTCTTTGTGCGTAGAGAGGTTTTACGTGTACTCTGGGTTTGCATGTTGTGGGTATTTTGGGTGTGTGTGCTTGTATGTGTTGTGCTGGCGCTTTCCGTGTGTGTTGTGCGTGGCCGTCTGTTTTGTGTGTTCTGTGTGTGTCGTACTGTTTGTCTTGTGTGTCCTTTGTGCTGTCTGTTGTGTTGTATATTCTTGTGCACGGTGTGCTGTGTGTCATTTTGTTTCTGCTTTATGTGTTGCTGTGTGGGTGGGGTGTTATGTGCTAATCTTCGGTGTGTTGTGCGTGTTTGATCTGTGTTGTGTTTGTTGGGTTTGTTGTGTGTGGGGGGTGCTGCTTGCGTTGTTGGTATATGGTAGTGATTTGTGGTGTTTGTGTGTGCTTCTCTGATGTGCTATGTGGTGTGCTGCGTGTTCTTGTGCGTTTCGCGTTGTGTTGCCTGTGATCTGTGCGTCTTGTTTGTTTTCTGCGTGTTGTGTGTGCTGTGTATGTAATGTGCGTGGTATGGGTTCTGTGCTGCTTGTTGGCTGCATTGTTCTCTGTGTTGTTATCAGGGGCGTGCTATGTGCGGTATGTGTGGTTTTGAGTCGTGTGTTGTGTGCATTGAGTGGATCCTGTTGTTTCGCATATTTTTGCCTTTTCGATGAGTTTCCTGTTGGTGGTTGTGTTCTGTGTCTGGTGCGTGGCCACCTTTGTCATGTTCGGTGTGGGATGTGTCTTTCTCTGTGTAGTGTGTTGTGTTATGTACTGTGTTCTGGGTTGTGTGATTGCAGTCTACATGCATTCCTGTGTGTTAGGTATGGGGAGGTGCTGTGTGGTCTGGGTATTTTGAGCATTGTGTGTGATTTGAGCATTGTGTGGTGTGTGTGATGTGTGTGTGTGCTTATTGTGTGTGTGTGGTGTGCAGTGTGTTGTCCTGACAGTGTGTGGGCCTGAGTGTGCTCTATCTTGTATGTTTGTGGTTGTGCGTGTTATGTGTAGTTGGTTATATGGACGTTGTGTGTGTTCTTGGCAGTTGTGTGTGGTTTCGTATGTGCTGTGGGTGTTTTGTGTGTGTGACTGTGATTTGTGTGAGGTGGTGGTAGAGAGGTTGTGTGTGTGTGTGTGTGTGTGTGTGTGTCTGTTTGAGTTACGTGCATGAGGTGAGACATGTCGACTGCGCTCTTGTGCTTGTTTAGTGTGTCTCATGGTGTCTGCCGTATGTGCCTGTGCAAAGTTTTTCATGTGTTTTGTGAGCAGTTTTGGGCCTTGAGGTATGTGGTGTGAGTCTTGGGACTGCTGTGTTGTGCGTTTCTGAGTTGCGTGTGTGTTCTGCGTTGTGCTCTCCTTTGTGAGGATATGTGTGGTGTGTCTGCATGGTTGTGTGTGTTGCGTGGAATGCATAAAGTGTGTGGTATGTGTGTTCTTTGTCGGTTGTGTGTGTTTTGCCTTGGTGTTATGTGTGTAGCGTGTGTTTTGCGTGAGTGACTGTGATTTGTGCGTGGTTGCGTTTGAGTGGGTTTGTGTGTGGTTGTTATGTGCGTGATAATGTGAGATGTGCGGCCCTGTGTGTGGTTGGGCTTGTTTAGTGTGTCTCATCGTGTGTGCTGTGCATACTCTCTCAAACGGGGTTTGTGTGTTTTGTGAGCAATTATGTGCGTTGCGGTGTGCGTGTGCTGTGTGTCCTGTGACTGTCGTTTTGTTACTTTACGGGTGTTCCGTGAGCGTGCTCTGCGTAGTGCTGTCCTGTGTGGACACGTGCGTGGGGTGTCTGTGCGTGATTGTGCATGTGGTGTGTCGTGTGTGAAATGTGTGCTATGCGTTGTGGTGTGTCGAGTGTGAAATGTGTGCTTTGTGTGTTTTTTTGTTGTTTATGTGTTTTATGTGTGGTTCTGTATGTGTTGTGTGTGATTTGTGTTTGGCTGTGTTTGAGAGTTCGTGTCTGTGTGTGTGTGTGTGTGAGCTTGTGTGTGTCTGTGTTTGAGCTCTGTGTGTGATGCGAGATGTGCTGTCTTCGTGTGGTTTTGCTTGCGTCCTGCGCCGCATTGTGTGTGCTGTGCGTACTTGGTGAACTGTGGTCTTGCCATGAATTGTGTGCTTTTATGCCACTGTGATGTGTGTGCTGTGTATTCTTTCATTTGCGGTGCCATGTGCGTTGTAAGTGGTCGTGTGTGTTCTATGTGTCTTTGTGTGTCTGTGGGTGCTTCTTTGTGTGGTTTGTGTGTGGCAGGTAGTAGTTGCGGCTTTCTGTGTGTGTTGTCTTGTTAATGCTGGTTGCTGTGTGTTACGAGTTGCGATGGTTCTTTTGTGTGTGACGTGTCTCTGTGTTGTGTGAAGTGTTGTTCCGCAATTTGTTTTGTGGTGTGCCTTGTGCTAATGTTTTGATGTGTTTCTTTTAATGTGTGCGTTGTGTGTGTGATGCTGGTGTGTGTTCTGTGTGCCATTCTTTGTGACCTGTTTTGCGTTTGCTGGGGTTTGTGTTGTGTGTGCGGTGTGTTGTTTGTCTTTTGTTACACGTAGGGCGTGTTTTCTGGTGTTTGTTGCATGATTGTGTGTTTATTCTATGTTGGGTTACATTTTGTGCGCCGTGTTATTGTGTGTTTCTCTGCTGTGATGTCTGTGATCTGTTGGTTTTGTGCGTGTGGTGGTGTTCGTGTGGTTGTGTGTGTGTTTCCTGTGTGTGGTGTTTCCTCTGTGTTGTGAGTGTTGCATACGTGATGTTTGCGGCTTCGGGTCTTTGTTATTTGTGGTGCGTGTTCTGTGTGTATTTCTCTGTGCTGTGCCGTGCGATTGGTGTGGTTGTGGGTGGCTGTGGGTTGTCCGTTGGTGCACTGTGTCTTTGGGTGTTGCATGCTTTCTGTCTTCAATGTAGCGTGTCGTGTTTGTGGTTCAGTATGTTGTGTGTTCTGTGAATGGCTTTCTGCTTCATGAACATTTAGTGTGCGATGTGACCGCACATGTGCTGTGTGTTGTGCATTGTAGTGTGATCTCGGTTGTGTGTGTGTTGTGCGGGTGCTTCTCTGTTCGTATTGTGTATGTGGTGTGTCCTGTGAGTTTTGCGTGTGCTGTCTGATACGCTTTGTGTATGTGTTTTGTGTTTCGCATTGTGCGGTCGTTGAGGCTCTGTGTGCGCTACACTTTCCGTGTTTTGTGTGATGCGTGCAGTGTGTGAAATGCGTTTTGCGTAAATTCGGTGTTGTTTTTGTGTTTTAGTTTGTGTGTGTGTTGCATGTGGTTTTTTGTATGTGTTGTGTGTTTTGCACGTGTGACTGATCAGTGTGTGGTCCTCTTTGAGAGGCTGTGCGCGTGTGTTTGGCCGTTTGAGCAATGAGCGTAATGTGAGATGTGTGTACTGTGTGTGGTCGTCCTTGGTCAGTGTGCCTCAATGTGTGTGCTGTGTGTACTCTGAGAACTGTGGTTCAAGTGCATTGTGTGCAGTTCTGTGACCCTTGTGCTTGCAGTGTGTTGTTTAGTGTGATGTGCTCTTTGTGCGTAGAGAGGTTTTACGTGTACTCTGGGTTTGCATGTTGTGGGTATTTTGGGTGTGTGTGCTTGTATGTGTTGTGCTGGCGCTTTCCGTGTGTGTTGTGCGTGGCCGTCTGTTTTGTGTGTTCTGTGTGTGTCGTACTGTTTGTCTTGTGTGTCCTTTGTGCTGTCTGTTGTGTTGTATATTCTTGTGCACGGTGTGCTGTGTGTCATTTTGTTTCTGCTTTATGTGTTGCTGTGTGGGTGGGGTGTTATGTGCTAATCTTCGGTGTGTTGTGCGTGTTTGATCTGTGTTGTGTTTGTTGGGTTTGTTGTGTGTGGGGGGTGCTGCTTGCGTTGTTGGTATATGGTAGTGATTTGTGGTGTTTGTGTGTGCTTCTCTGATGTGCTATGTGGTGTGCTGCGTGTTCTTGTGCGTTTCGCGTTGTGTTGCCTGTGATCTGTGCGTCTTGTTTGTTTTCTGCGTGTTGTGTGTGCTGTGTATGTAATGTGCGTGGTATGGGTTCTGTGCTGCTTGTTGGCTGCATTGTTCTCTGTGTTGTTATCAGGGGCGTGCTATGTGCGGTATGTGTGGTTTTGAGTCGTGTGTTGTGTGCATTGAGTGGATCCTGTTGTTTCGCATATTTTTGCCTTTTCGATGAGTTTCCTGTTGGTGGTTGTGTTCTGTGTCTGGTGCGTGGCCACCTTTGTCATGTTCGGTGTGGGATGTGTCTTTCTCTGTGTAGTGTGTTGTGTTATGTACTGTGTTCTGGGTTGTGTGATTGCAGTCTACATGCATTCCTGTGTGTTAGGTATGGGGAGGTGCTGTGTGGTCTGGGTATTTTGAGCATTGTGTGTGATTTGAGCATTGTGTGGTGTGTGTGATGTGTGTGTGTGCTTATTGTGTGTGTGTGGTGTGCAGTGTGTTGTCCTGACAGTGTGTGGGCCTGAGTGTGCTCTATCTTGTATGTTTGTGGTTGTGCGTGTTATGTGTAGTTGGTTATATGGACGTTGTGTGTGTTCTTGGCAGTTGTGTGTGGTTTCGTATGTGCTGTGGGTGTTTTGTGTGTGTGACTGTGATTTGTGTGAGGTGGTGGTAGAGAGGTTGTGTGTGTGTGTGTGTGTGTGTGTGTGTCTGTTTGAGTTACGTGCATGAGGTGAGACATGTCGACTGCGCTCTTGTGCTTGTTTAGTGTGTCTCATGGTGTCTGCCGTATGTGCCTGTGCAAAGTTTTTCATGTGTTTTGTGAGCAGTTTTGGGCCTTGAGGTATGTGGTGTGAGTCTTGGGACTGCTGTGTTGTGCGTTTCTGAGTTGCGTGTGTGTTCTGCGTTGTGCTCTCCTTTGTGAGGATATGTGTGGTGTGTCTGCATGGTTGTGTGTGTTGCGTGGAATGCATAAAGTGTGTGGTATGTGTGTTCTTTGTCGGTTGTGTGTGTTTTGCCTTGGTGTTATGTGTGTAGCGTGTGTTTTGCGTGAGTGACTGTGATTTGTGCGTGGTTGCGTTTGAGTGGGTTTGTGTGTGGTTGTTATGTGCGTGATAATGTGAGATGTGCGGCCCTGTGTGTGGTTGGGCTTGTTTAGTGTGTCTCATCGTGTGTGCTGTGCATACTCTCTCAAACGGGGTTTGTGTGTTTTGTGAGCAATTATGTGCGTTGCGGTGTGCGTGTGCTGTGTGTCCTGTGACTGTCGTTTTGTTACTTTACGGGTGTTCCGTGAGCGTGCTCTGCGTAGTGCTGTCCTGTGTGGACACGTGCGTGGGGTGTCTGTGCGTGATTGTGCATGTGGTGTGTCGTGTGTGAAATGTGTGCTATGCGTTGTGGTGTGTCGAGTGTGAAATGTGTGCTTTGTGTGTTTTTTTGTTGTTTATGTGTTTTATGTGTGGTTCTGTATGTGTTGTGTGTGATTTGTGTTTGGCTGTGTTTGAGAGTTCGTGTCTGTGTGTGTGTGTGTGTGAGCTTGTGTGTGTCTGTGTTTGAGCTCTGTGTGTGATGCGAGATGTGCTGTCTTCGTGTGGTTTTGCTTGCGTCCTGCGCCGCATTGTGTGTGCTGTGCGTACTTGGTGAACTGTGGTCTTGCCATGAATTGTGTGCTTTTATGCCACTGTGATGTGTGTGCTGTGTATTCTTTCATTTGCGGTGCCATGTGCGTTGTAAGTGGTCGTGTGTGTTCTATGTGTCTTTGTGTGTCTGTGGGTGCTTCTTTGTGTGGTTTGTGTGTGGCAGGTAGTAGTTGCGGCTTTCTGTGTGTGTTGTCTTGTTAATGCTGGTTGCTGTGTGTTACGAGTTGCGATGGTTCTTTTGTGTGTGACGTGTCTCTGTGTTGTGTGAAGTGTTGTTCCGCAATTTGTTTTGTGGTGTGCCTTGTGCTAATGTTTTGATGTGTTTCTTTTAATGTGTGCGTTGTGTGTGTGATGCTGGTGTGTGTTCTGTGTGCCATTCTTTGTGACCTGTTTTGCGTTTGCTGGGGTTTGTGTTGTGTGTGCGGTGTGTTGTTTGTCTTTTGTTACACGTAGGGCGTGTTTTCTGGTGTTTGTTGCATGATTGTGTGTTTATTCTATGTTGGGTTACATTTTGTGCGCCGTGTTATTGTGTGTTTCTCTGCTGTGATGTCTGTGATCTGTTGGTTTTGTGCGTGTGGTGGTGTTCGTGTGGTTGTGTGTGTGTTTCCTGTGTGTGGTGTTTCCTCTGTGTTGTGAGTGTTGCATACGTGATGTTTGCGGCTTCGGGTCTTTGTTATTTGTGGTGCGTGTTCTGTGTGTATTTCTCTGTGCTGTGCCGTGCGATTGGTGTGGTTGTGGGTGGCTGTGGGTTGTCCGTTGGTGCACTGTGTCTTTGGGTGTTGCATGCTTTCTGTCTTCAATGTAGCGTGTCGTGTTTGTGGTTCAGTATGTTGTGTGTTCTGTGAATGGCTTTCTGCTTCATGAACATTTAGTGTGCGATGTGACCGCACATGTGCTGTGTGTTGTGCATTGTAGTGTGATCTCGGTTGTGTGTGTGTTGTGCGGGTGCTTCTCTGTTCGTATTGTGTATGTGGTGTGTCCTGTGAGTTTTGCGTGTGCTGTCTGATACGCTTTGTGTATGTGTTTTGTGTTTCGCATTGTGCGGTCGTTGAGGCTCTGTGTGCGCTACACTTTCCGTGTTTTGTGTGATGCGTGCAGTGTGTGAAATGCGTTTTGCGTAAATTCGGTGTTGTTTTTGTGTTTTAGTTTGTGTGTGTGTTGCATGTGGTTTTTTGTATGTGTTGTGTGTTTTGCACGTGTGACTGATCAGTGTGTGGTCCTCTTTGAGAGGCTGTGCGCGTGTGTTTGGCCGTTTGAGCAATGAGCGTAATGTGAGATGTGTGTACTGTGTGTGGTCGTCCTTGGTCAGTGTGCCTCAATGTGTGTGCTGTGTGTACTCTGAGAACTGTGGTTCAAGTGCATTGTGTGCAGTTCTGTGACCCTTGTGCTTGCAGTGTGTTGTTTAGTGTGATGTGCTCTTTGTGCGTAGAGAGGTTTTACGTGTACTCTGGGTTTGCATGTTGTGGGTATTTTGGGTGTGTGTGCTTGTATGTGTTGTGCTGGCGCTTTCCGTGTGTGTTGTGCGTGGCCGTCTGTTTTGTGTGTTCTGTGTGTGTCGTACTGTTTGTCTTGTGTGTCCTTTGTGCTGTCTGTTGTGTTGTATATTCTTGTGCACGGTGTGCTGTGTGTCATTTTGTTTCTGCTTTATGTGTTGCTGTGTGGGTGGGGTGTTATGTGCTAATCTTCGGTGTGTTGTGCGTGTTTGATCTGTGTTGTGTTTGTTGGGTTTGTTGTGTGTGGGGGGTGCTGCTTGCGTTGTTGGTATATGGTAGTGATTTGTGGTGTTTGTGTGTGCTTCTCTGATGTGCTATGTGGTGTGCTGCGTGTTCTTGTGCGTTTCGCGTTGTGTTGCCTGTGATCTGTGCGTCTTGTTTGTTTTCTGCGTGTTGTGTGTGCTGTGTATGTAATGTGCGTGGTATGGGTTCTGTGCTGCTTGTTGGCTGCATTGTTCTCTGTGTTGTTATCAGGGGCGTGCTATGTGCGGTATGTGTGGTTTTGAGTCGTGTGTTGTGTGCATTGAGTGGATCCTGTTGTTTCGCATATTTTTGCCTTTTCGATGAGTTTCCTGTTGGTGGTTGTGTTCTGTGTCTGGTGCGTGGCCACCTTTGTCATGTTCGGTGTGGGATGTGTCTTTCTCTGTGTAGTGTGTTGTGTTATGTACTGTGTTCTGGGTTGTGTGATTGCAGTCTACATGCATTCCTGTGTGTTAGGTATGGGGAGGTGCTGTGTGGTCTGGGTATTTTGAGCATTGTGTGTGATTTGAGCATTGTGTGGTGTGTGTGATGTGTGTGTGTGCTTATTGTGTGTGTGTGGTGTGCAGTGTGTTGTCCTGACAGTGTGTGGGCCTGAGTGTGCTCTATCTTGTATGTTTGTGGTTGTGCGTGTTATGTGTAGTTGGTTATATGGACGTTGTGTGTGTTCTTGGCAGTTGTGTGTGGTTTCGTATGTGCTGTGGGTGTTTTGTGTGTGTGACTGTGATTTGTGTGAGGTGGTGGTAGAGAGGTTGTGTGTGTGTGTGTGTGTGTGTGTGTGTGTCTGTTTGAGTTACGTGCATGAGGTGAGACATGTCGACTGCGCTCTTGTTTGTGTGTGTTTTGCCTTGGTGTTATGTGTGTAGCGTGTGTTTTGCGTGAGTGACTGTGATTTGTGCGTGGTTGCGTTTGAGTGGGTTTGTGTGTGGTTGTTATGTGCGTGATAATGTGAGATGTGCGGCCCTGTGTGTGGTTGGGCTTGTTTAGTGTGTCTCATCGTGTGTGCTGTGCATACTCTCTCAAACGGGGTTTGTGTGTTTTGTGAGCAATTATGTGCATTGCGGTGTGCGTGTGCTGTGTGTCCTGTGACTGTCGTTTTGTTACTTTACGGGTGTTCCGTGAGCGTGCTCTGCGTAGTGCTGTCCTGTGTGGACACGTGCGTGGGGTGTCTGTGCGTGATTGTGCATGTGGTGTGTCGTGTGTGAAATGTGTGCTATGCGTTGTGGTGTGTCGAGTGTGAAATGTGTGCTTTGTGTGTTTTTTTGTTGTTTATGTGTTTTATGTGTGGTTCTGTATGTGTTGTGTGTGATTTGTGTTTGGCTGTGTTTGAGAGTTCGTGTCTGTGTGTGTGTGTGTGTGAGCTTGTGTGTGTCTGTGTTTGAGCTCTGTGTGTGATGCGAGATGTGCTGTCTTCGTGTGGTTTTGCTTGCGTCCTGCGCCGCATTGTGTGTGCTGTGCGTACTTGGTGAACTGTGGTCTTGCCATGAATTGTGTGCTTTTATGCCACTGTGATGTGTGTGCTGTGTATTCTTTCATTTGCGGTGCCATGTGCGTTGTAAGTGGTCGTGTGTGTTCTATGTGTCTTTGTGTGTCTGTGGGTGCTTCTTTGTGTGGTTTGTGTGTGGCAGGTAGTAGTTGCGGCTTTCTGTGTGTGTTGTCTTGTTAATGCTGGTTGCTGTGTGTTACGAGTTGCGATGGTTCTTTTGTGTGTGACGTGTCTCTGTGTTGTGTGAAGTGTTGTTCCGCAATTTGTTTTGTGGTGTGCCTTGTGCTAATGTTTTGATGTGTTTCTTTTAATGTGTGCGTTGTGTGTGTGATGCTGGTGTGTGTTCTGTGTGCCATTCTTTGTGACCTGTTTTGCGTTTGCTGGGGTTTGTGTTGTGTGTGCGGTGTGTTGTTTGTCTTTTGTTACACGTAGGGCGTGTTTTCTGGTGTTTGTTGCATGATTGTGTGTTTATTCTATGTTGGGTTACATTTTGTGCGCCGTGTTATTGTGTGTTTCTCTGCTGTGATGTCTGTGATCTGTTGGTTTTGTGCGTGTGGTGGTGTTCGTGTGGTTGTGTGTGTGTTTCCTGTGTGTGGTGTTTCCTCTGTGTTGTGAGTGTTGCATACGTGATGTTTGCGGCTTCGGGTCTTTGTTATTTGTGGTGCGTGTTCTGTGTGTATTTCTCTGTGCTGTGCCGTGCGATTGGTGTGGTTGTGGGTGGCTGTGGGTTGTCCGTTGGTGCACTGTGTCTTTGGGTGTTGCATGCTTTCTGTCTTCAATGTAGCGTGTCGTGTTTGTGGTTCAGTATGTTGTGTGTTCTGTGAATGGCTTTCTGCTTCATGAACATTTAGTGTGCGATGTGACCGCACATGTGCTGTGTGTTGTGCATTGTAGTGTGATCTCGGTTGTGTGTGTGTTGTGCGGGTGCTTCTCTGTTCGTATTGTGTATGTGGTGTGTCCTGTGAGTTTTGCGTGTGCTGTCTGATACGCTTTGTGTATGTGTTTTGTGTTTCGCATTGTGCGGTCGTTGAGGCTCTGTGTGCGCTACACTTTCCGTGTTTTGTGTGATGCGTGCAGTGTGTGAAATGCGTTTTGCGTAAATTCGGTGTTGTTTTTGTGTTTTAGTTTGTGTGTGTGTTGCATGTGGTTTTTTGTATGTGTTGTGTGTTTTGCACGTGTGACTGATCAGTGTGTGGTCCTCTTTGAGAGGCTGTGCGCGTGTGTTTGGCCGTTTGAGCAATGAGCGTAATGTGAGATGTGTGTACTGTGTGTGGTCGTCCTTGGTCAGTGTGCCTCAATGTGTGTGCTGTGTGTACTCTGAGAACTGTGGTTCAAGTGCATTGTGTGCAGTTCTGTGACCCTTGTGCTTGCAGTGTGTTGTTTAGTGTGATGTGCTCTTTGTGCGTAGAGAGGTTTTACGTGTACTCTGGGTTTGCATGTTGTGGGTATTTTGGGTGTGTGTGCTTGTATGTGTTGTGCTGGCGCTTTCCGTGTGTGTTGTGCGTGGCCGTCTGTTTTGTGTGTTCTGTGTGTGTCGTACTGTTTGTCTTGTGTGTCCTTTGTGCTGTCTGTTGTGTTGTATATTCTTGTGCACGGTGTGCTGTGTGTCATTTTGTTTCTGCTTTATGTGTTGCTGTGTGGGTGGGGTGTTATGTGCTAATCTTCGGTGTGTTGTGCGTGTTTGATCTGTGTTGTGTTTGTTGGGTTTGTTGTGTGTGGGGGGTGCTGCTTGCGTTGTTGGTATATGGTAGTGATTTGTGGTGTTTGTGTGTGCTTCTCTGATGTGCTATGTGGTGTGCTGCGTGTTCTTGTGCGTTTCGCGTTGTGTTGCCTGTGATCTGTGCGTCTTGTTTGTTTTCTGCGTGTTGTGTGTGCTGTGTATGTAATGTGCGTGGTATGGGTTCTGTGCTGCTTGTTGGCTGCATTGTTCTCTGTGTTGTTATCAGGGGCGTGCTATGTGCGGTATGTGTGGTTTTGAGTCGTGTGTTGTGTGCATTGAGTGGATCCTGTTGTTTCGCATATTTTTGCCTTTTCGATGAGTTTCCTGTTGGTGGTTGTGTTCTGTGTCTGGTGCGTGGCCACCTT